>NC_134688.1:389076866-389381866 GCF_050947455.1 Rhinoderma darwinii | reverse complement strand
AAGGCTCTAGTGGATAGAGCTGAAACGTCGCACCTGGGGCCAATAAAGTACCCTTTTTTTCACTTCATCTATGGTGTGCTGCCTATTTTTGTATTTCTGTGGATATTGAGAGCTTGGTCGGTCCCTATGGCAGCCATGACACTGCCTCCACCATGTTTTACAGAGCATGTGGTGTGCTTTGGATCATGAGATGTTCCAAGCCTTCTCCATACTTTCTTCCTCCCATCATTCTGGTACAGGTTGATCTATGGTGTGCTGCCTATTTTTGTATTTCTATATATATATATAGATATATATAGATATATATCTATATACATAGATATATACACTACCGTTCAAAAGTTTAGGGTCACTTAGAAATTTCCTTATTTTTGCAAGAAAAGCACAGTTTATTCCATGCGAGAAATTGCCAAGAAACTGAAGATTTCCTACAACGGCGTGTACTACTCCCTTCAGAGGACAGCACAAACAGGCTCTAACCAGAGTAGAAAGAGAAGTGGGAGGCCCCACTGCACAACTGAGCAACAAGACAAGTACATTAGAGTCTCTAGTTTGAGAAATAGACGCCTCACAGGTCCTCAACTGGCAGCTTCATTAAATAGTACCCGCAAAACACCAGTGTCAACGTCTACAGTGAAGAGGCGACTCCGGGATGCTGGCTTTCAGGGCAGAGTGGCAAAGAAAAAGCCATGTCTGAGACTGGCTAATAAAAGGAAAAGATTAATATGGGCAAAAGCACACAGACATTGGACAGAGGAAGATTGGAAAAAAGTGTTATGGACAGACGAATCGAAGTTTGAGGTGTTTGGATCACACAGAAGAACATTTGTGAGACGCAGAACAACTGAAAAGATGCTGGAAGAGTGCCTGACACCATCTGTCAAGCATGGTGGAGGTAATGTGATGGTCTGGGGTTGCTTTGGTGCTGGTAAAGTGGGAGATTTGTACAAGGTAAAAGGGATTTTGAATAAGAAAGGCTATCACTCCATTTTGCAACGCCATGCCATACCCTGTGGACAGCGCTTGATTGGAGCCAATTTCATCCTACAACAGGACAATGACCCAAAGCACACCTCCAAATTATGCAAGAACTATTTAGGGAAGAAGCAGGCAGCTGGTATTCTATCTGTAATGGAGTGGCCAGCGCAGTCACCAGATCTCAACCCCATAGAGCTGTTGTGGGAGCAGCTTGACCGTATGGTACAGAGGAAGTGCCCATCAAGCCAATCCAACTTGTGGGAGGGGCTTCTGGAAGCATGGGGTAAAATTTCTCCCGATTACCTCAGCAAATTAACAGCTAGAATGCCAAAGGTCTGCAATGCTGTAATTGCTGCAAATGGAGCATTCTTTGACGAAAGTAAATTTTGAAGGAGAACATTATTATTTCAAATAAAAATCATTATTTCTAACCTTGTCAATGTCTTGACTATATTTTCTAGTCATTTTGCAACTCATTTGATAAATATAAGTGTGAGTTTTCATGGAAAACACAAAATTGTCTGCGTGACCCCAAACTTTTGAACGGTAGTGTATATACAGTCCAAAAGCAGATGATCACAGTACTCCGACATACCAATGTACAAGTAGCTTGAGAAAGATTCTGTGACGAACCGAAACATCGCTCACTTGAGGTGAATAAATCCACCCTGTTTCATCTACTCTAAAGTCGTGGTGCCGTTATTCTGTTCCATGGTCGTTTTATATATACATATATATAAATGACCATAGAACAAACTAACGGCACCAGGACTTGAAGGTAGATGAAACAGGGTGGACTTATTCACCTCAATTGAGCAACGTTTCGGCAGATGCGACTGCCTTTCTCAAGCTACTACATATATATATATATATATATATATATATATATATATATATATATATATATAAAAACCACCGAAAAAGGCCATACTTACAAATGGACACAGCCAGGTCAGAAACGCTGATGAAGGAGTGAGCAGGTGCTTTAAATAATAATAGCCACTCCCACTGGTCTTGAGGGGAGTGGTGTGTGGTGCATGGAATGTGTAGTAAGAAATAATAAATGAATAGTGTGTGCAAGTGTAATACTATAAGTGAAATATAGGGGGCAGTAATGAGTGAAGTGCCTCAATAGAAATAAATGGATAATGGGGTGCAAGTGTGTGAAACATGGAGGGATAGTGTGTACGTCATGAGGCACAAAGTCTATAGCCAGGTAGAAGCTTATTTGTGACGCCTTGATAGTTCATAGAGCGGGCTACCCTGCTTGCTATGCCAAACAACAACACACCATGCTCTCCCAGCATCAAAGACCCGGCTGTGTCCAAGAGAAGCGAATATACGTAGTAATGAAAAATACCTCGGGTATTAGTAATCATTTTGGCCAAAAGGACGCAAGCTCGCAATCCACGACAAGGATCCCCAGACTTGCGAGTCCCTAACTCCTTAAATGGAACAGAATGTTCCTGATGTACAGACAGAACCGATAAAAACAAGGGGACATATACAAAACCACCGAAAAAGGCCATACTTACAAATGGACACAGCCAGGTCAGAAACGCTGATGAAGGAGTGAGCAGGTGCTTTAAATAATAATAGCCACTCCCACTGGTCTTGAGGGGAGTGGTGTGTGGTGCATGGAATGTGTAGTAAGAAATAATAAATGAATAGTGTGTGCAAGTGTAATACTATAAGTGAAATATAGGGGGCAGTAATGAGTGAAGTGCCTCAATAGAAATAAATGGATAATGGGGTGCAAGTGTGTGAAACATGGAGGGATAGTGTGTACGTCATGAGGCACAAAGTCTATAGCCAGGTAGAAGCCTATTTGTGACGCCTTGATAGTTCATAGAGCGGGCTACCCTGCTTGCTATGACAAACAACAACACACCATGCTCTCCCAGCATCAAAGACACGGCTGTGTCCAAGAGAAGCGAATATACGTAGTAATGAAAAATACCTGGGGTATTAGTAATCATTTTGGCCAAAAGGACGCAAGCTCGCAATCCACGACAAGGATCCCCAGACTTGCGAGTCCCTAACTCCTTAAATGGAACAGAATGTTCCTGATGTACAGACAGAACCGATAAAAACAAGGGGACATATACAAAACCACCGAAAAAGGCCATACTTACAAATGGACACAGCCAGGTCAGAAACGCTGATGAAGGAGTGAGCAGGTGCTTTAAATAATAATAGCCACTCCCACTGGTCTTGAGGGGAGTGGTGTGTGGTGCATGGAATGTGTAGTAAGAAATAATAAATGAATAGTGTGTGTGCAAGTGTAATACTATAAGTGAAATATAGGGGGCAGTAATGAGTAAAGTGCCTCAATAGAAATAAATGGATAATGGGGTGCAAGTGTGTGAAACATGGAGGGATAGTGTGTACGTCATGAGGCACAAAGTGTATAGCCAGGTAGAAGCCTATTTGTGACGCCTTGATAGTTCATAGAGCGGGCTACCCTGCTTGCTATGCCAAACAACAACACACCATGCTCTCCCAGCATCAAAGACCCGGCTGTGTCCAAGAGAAGCGAATATACGTAGTAATGAAAAATACCTGGGGTATTAGTAATCATTTTGGCCAAAAGGACGCAAGCTCGCAATCCACGACAAGGATCCCCAGACTTGCGAGTCCCTAACTCCTTAAATGGAACAGAATGTTCCTGATGTACAGACAGAACCGATAAAAACAAGGGGACATATACAAAACCACCGAAAAAGGCCATACTTACAAATGGACACAGCCAGGTCAGAAACGCTGATGAAGGAGTGAGCAGGTGCTTTAAATAATAATAGCCACTCCCACTGGTCTTGAGGGGAGTGGTGTGTGGTGCATGGAATGTGTAGTAAGAAATAATAAATGAATAGTGTGTGTGCAAGTGTAATACTATAAGTGAAATATAGGGGGCAGTAATGAGTGAAGTGCCTCAATAGAAATAAAAGGATAATGGGGTGCAAGTGTGTGAAACATGGAGGGATAGTGTGTACGTCATGAGGCACAAAGTCTATAGCCAGGTAGAAGCCTATTTGTGACGCCTTGATAGTTCATAGAGCGGGCTACCCTGCTTGCTATGACAAACAACAACACACCATGCTCTCCCAGCATCAAAGACACGGCTGTGTCCAAGAGAAGCGAATATACGTAGTAATGAAAAATACCTGGGGTATTAGTAATCATTTTGGCCAAAAGGACGCAAGCTCGCAATCCACGACAAGGATCCCCAGACTTGCGAGTCCCTAACTCCTTAAATGGAACAGAATGTTCCTGATGTACAGACAGAACCGATAAAAACAAGGGGACATATACAAAACCACCGAAAAAGGCCATACTTACAAATGGACACAGCCAGGTCAGAAACGCTGATGAAGGAGTGAGCAGGTGCTTTAAATAATAATAGCCACTCCCACTGGTCTTGAGGGGAGTGGTGTGTGGTGCATGGAATGTGTAGTAAGAAATAATAAATGAATAGTGTGTGTGCAAGTGTAATACTATAAGTGAAATATAGGGGGCAGTAATGAGTAAAGTGCCTCAATAGAAATAAATGGATAATGGGGTGCAAGTGTGTGAAACATGGAGGGATAGTGTGTACGTCATGAGGCACAAAGTGTATAGCCAGGTAGAAGCCTATTTGTGACGCCTTGATAGTTCATAGAGCGGGCTACCCTGCTTGCTATGCCAAACAACAACACACCATGCTCTCCCAGCATCAAAGACCCGGCTGTGTCCAAGAGAAGCGAATATACGTAGTAATGAAAAATACCTCGGGTATTAGTAATCATTTTGGCCAAAAGGACGCAAGCTCGCAATCCACGACAAGGATCCCCAGACTTGCGAGTCCCTAACTCCTTAAATGGAACAGAATGTTCCTGATGTACAGACAGAACCGATAAAAACAAGGGGACATATACAAAACCACCGAAAAAGGCCATACTTACAAATGGACACAGCCAGGTCAGAAACGCTGATGAAGGAGTGAGCAGGTGCTTTAAATAATAATAGCCACTCCCACTGGTCTTGAGGGGAGTGGTGTGTGGTGCATGGAATGTGTAGTAAGAAATAATAAATGAATAGTGTGTGTGCAAGTGTAATACTATAAGTGAAATATAGGGGGCAGTAATGAGTGAAGTGCCTCAATAGAAATAAAAGGATAATGGGGTGCAAGTGTGTGAAACATGGAGGGATAGTGTGTACGTCATGAGGCACAAAGTGTATAGCCAGGTAGAAGCCTATTTGTGACGCCTTGATAGTTCATAGAGCGGGCTACCCTGCTTGCTATGCCAAACAACAACACACCATGCTCTCCCAGCATCAAAGACCCGGCTGTGTCCAAGAGAAGCGAATATACGTAGTAATGAAAAATACCTGGGGTATTAGTAATCATTTTGGCCAAAAGGACGCAAGCTCGCAATCCACGACAAGGATCCCCAGACTTGCGAGTCCTTAACTCCTTAAATGGAACAGAATGTTCCTGATGTACAGACAGAACCAATAAAAACAAGGGGACATATACAAAACCACCGAAAAAGGCCATACTTACAAATGGACACAGCCAGGTCAGAAACGCTGATGAAGGAGTGAGCAGGTGCTTTAAATAATAATAGCCACTCCCACTGGTCTTGAGGGGAGTGGTGTGTGGTGCATGGAATGTGTAGTAAGAAATAATAAATGAATAGTGTGTGTGCAAGTGTAATACTATAAGTGAAATATAGGGGGCAGTAATGAGTGAAGTGCCTCAATAGAAATAAATGGATAAATGCTCACTCCTTCATCAGCGTTTCTGACCTGGCTGTGTCCATTTGTAAGTATGGCCTTTTTCGGTGGTTTTGTATATATATATATATATATATATATATATATATATATATATATATATATATATATAACAGCAGAAAGCAGTAGCACTCACTGGAAATAAATGTATAGGTGTATAGGTGCCAAGCAAGTCGTCCAAGGACAAAGCAGTATACAAAAGTAGAAATCTTGCAGCACTTCAAATGTGAAAAAATAGTGGTTTATTCAGCCAACAAACAGCGACGTTTCTGTCCAACAATAGGACCTTTATCAAGCATGGTGACACACTAAGTGATAACAGTTTATATAGTTACATAGTTACATAGTTACATAGTTAGTACGGCTGAAAAAAGACACATGTCCATCAAGTTCAACCAAGGGAAGGGAAAAGGGAAGGAAAAATTTCTACACATAGGAGCTAATATTTTTTTGTTCTAGGAAATTATCTAACCCTTTTTTAAAGCCATCTACTGTCCCTGCTGTGACCAGCTCCTGCGGTAGGCTATTCCATAAATTCACAGTTCTCACTGTAAAGAAGCCTTGTCGCCTCTGCAGCTTGAACCTTTTTTTCTCCAGACGGAGGGAGTGTCCCCTTGTTTTTTGAGGGGGTTTTACAAGGAACAGGATTTCACCATATTTTTTGTATGTGCCATTAATATATTTATATAAGTTAATCATGTCCCCCCTTATAGAGCAAGAAAGCATTTACATAATTGATCTAATTAAAATACAAATAAAGTGCATAGTGAAAAAAATACATTGTATCTATGTGTTTATACGGTATCAAATACAATCAAAAAGTTGATACATAAAGTGCCAGTGCATATACATATATACTAATTAAAAATACAGCACAGCAAATAAGCAAAATTACATGATTATAACATAATCAAATATACAACAGTTGTGTCAGAATTAATCATGATAGTTCCACTCACCAATCAGAGCTTCAGGACCTTCTTAATACAAATCACTTTCAGGTTGTGTGTATCCTGAAGATCATTCCACAATACGTAGTATTCAAAATATGTGGGTGTGTATATGTGTTGCCGACATCCGGTTGAGAGACCGGAAGTGTTGTGTCGCTATGCAACAGGATGCTTCAAGAGCGTAATGACGACAACGTGTTCTCCGCCCCGTGCACCTCGCTCGCAGAGCGTCCACCGTTTTCAGGCAACAACCAATCACTGAACTCTGTCTCATTAAAGGGGTAAGGATTGTAGCACAATTGTTGATGGTATAATGTGCAGTCCCAACCAAAAGAAAGATCATAACTTAATCTGAAATATGCTCATAGGGACAATCAGTGTTGATATAGCGATACATGAAGACATATCTAATAATTAATATATGTTGACGGATAAAAAGCACCTAAAGGTCCACACGCGGGTATACTAGATCCCTGGCCACACTTCCGTGGTCAAAGGATTCCAGTCCCCAGGATCTATAGGATTAAACCAATTACATTTTCATGCATATGGGAAATCCAAAGGATCGCAGATGTGTATCGGACCTACATATATCGATGCAGTAACTAATTCAAATACCGATATTTATATTAATAAAATGTTTGTACCTGGGTAATTAACCCAATATCACCTAACTGATTGTCACCATTAGAGACAAGAAATAAGCAATATATGAACAAATTGATATTTATTGTATAGGTTGGGACCAAACAAAGCAACAACAACCAATTTGGCGAATACATTTAAAACAATGATGATGTTATTATTGGTGTAGATGATAAGGGAATGGTCCTGAAGTTCTGCTGGGATCTAGAATGATACAAAACAAGAAAATACTTATAAAAAGTAATATAATTAAAAAATGTGTCACCAAAAGGCATGACCAATGAGGACCTATAAACAAGAATTCATGGGGAAGAAAGGGGGACAAAGCGTTACATCGTAATCCTATCTACATTGAACTCTACATTGAATCCATTAGGTCTCAATGTATTCAGTGAGAATATCCATCTCAATTCCCTTTTATGTAATGCCATATGTCTGTCACCACCATTGTGTAGTGGTGGGCTATGATCGAGGATCATGAACTTTAGGTCTCTCTCAGTGTGTCCTTTCTCAGAAAAGTGTTTAGCAAAAGGCAAATCCATTTTTTTTCTTCGTAATTGAAAATCTATGATTATTTAGACGAGTTTTGAAAGTACAGGTAGTTTCACCTACGTATACTAATTGACAAGGGCACCATAACGCATAGACAACCCAATCAGAATCACAAGTAAATGTGTGTTTGATATTGTAAGTTTTTCCAGTTTGAGGATGTGTAAAGAATCTACCTCTGCACATGTATGTACAGTTTACACAATTATAACATGGAAAATTACCCATTTTCATTGGTTTTAATAGACTGTGTAACATTTTTACTTTCTTTTACCTTCGTCCTAACCAGTCTATCTCTGAAATTTTGTGTTCGTCTATATGACATCAGTGATCCATTATTTAGTTCATCGATGTGTTCACAACTATCTTTAATAATAGGCCAATGTTTGTTCATTATCCTAGATATGTCCCCACTTAATTAGTTGTATGTGGAGATAAATGGGATACGTTTAGGTCTATGTTGTTTTGAGGTTTTAAGTAGTTTATCCCTTGGTATGTCACCAATCTTGTTTCTATGCATTGAAATCAATGATCTAGGATATCCTCTCTCCCAAAAATTTGAAGTGATGATATCCAATGATTTAGTCAGATCATCATGATCATCTGTATTCCGTTTTACCCTAATCATCTGGCTGTAAGGTAATGATCTAATCATATTTTTAGGGTGACAACTCTCGTATCTCAAAAGCGTATTGCAATCGGAGTCTTTTACATGTAATTTAGTTTTCAAATTATTGTTACTGATCATCACTGTAACATCTAAAAATTGAATGGACTCTGTGGAGTGTACCATGGTAAATTGAATGTCGCTATCCAGAGAGTTAAGAAATTGATTAAGCTCTTTTAATGAGGTTTCTGTGTCGGTCCAGATGAGGAAGATGTCATCTATGTAGCGCCATCACTTCAGGACATGTTGGAAGTGGTGGGATACATAGATAGACATCTCCTCCATCGTGTCCATAAAAATGTTGGCGCAGGTCAGTGCCATATTGGCCGTTCCTTTGAGTTGAATATAATAATTGTCGTTAAACAAAAAATAATTTGATGTCAGAATGAGCTCAACAAGTGCCATAATAAATTCACAAGATGTAACGTCATATTCAGAACCTGATAGTTTACGTCTCACAGCATCCAGCCCTTTGTTATGATTAATTGAAGTGTACAATGATGTTACATCGAAAGAGACCAAAAAGGATCCTTCCGATAGGGTAACCATCCTGAGGTGTCCCTCACGTAGGATTTAGCATTGATCGTAAAGTCCCTCAGAACTTTGTCAATGAAAATAGAGATATTATTCAACAGTGACCCTCTGCTAGACACTATAGGACGGCCCGGTGGATTTAACTAATTTTTATGTATCTTGGGTAACAAATATAAACATGGAGTGGTTGGATGTTCGATTACTAAAAATTTTTGTAGAGGTTGATCTATAATACTCTCTTCTGTTGCTTGGGTGATTAATAATCCAATTTTCCTTTCAATGTCATGTCTAGGATCTCCCTTTAACAATCTATAAACATTGGTGTCAAGTAACTGTCTGTTACATTCATTAATATACATGGCTGTATCCATAACCACGATCGCGTCCCCTTTATCAGCGGGTTTGATCGTGAGATCGTGGTTATGGATCAGCTCATCAAGAGCCATGATTTCAGAAGAAGTCATGTTAGGGTGTTTAAAAAATTCACTATTTGTCTGTGCTCTTAATGTATTTAGGTCCTTCTGAACCAATTCCGTAAATGTCTCTATAGCATGTGACATGATCGGGGGTTGGAACAAACTTCTATTACGAAGTCCCACTTTACCAAAAGACAATTTTGGGGGGGGGGGTGTCATGCTCCACCACCTCTCTAGACTGTACATTAAACAAGACTTTCAATTTTATAGCTCTAATAAACCGATACACATCTAACTCCAATTGAAACTAATCAGTATGTTGATTGGGGCAGAAAGAAAGACCTTTTGAAAGGGTCTGTAATTGTATATCAGACAGATTATAGGTAGAGATATTTACCACTGTTTGGATGGTATTTTCCTGTTGCTGTTGTTCGGTAGTCTTTGTCCTCTGTGTTGTAACTGTTTCTGGAAGCAGGTTCTTCCTCCCTCTGTTTCTTGAGTACAAGTAGCTTGAGAAAGGTTCTGTGACGAACCAAAACGTCGCTCACTTGAGGTGGATAAATCCACCCTGTTTCATCTACTCTAAAGTCGTGGTGCCGTTATTCTGTTCTATGATCGTTTTATATATATATATATATATATATATATATATATATATATATATATAAAACAAATAAATATATATATATATATATATATATATATATATAATTTGTATATATACATATATATAAATGACCATAGAACAAAGTAACTGCACCAGGACTTGAAGGTAGATGAAACAGGGTGGATTTATTCACCTCAAGTGAGCGACGTTTCGGCAGATACGACTGCCTTTCTCACGCTACTATTTATATATATATATATGTATATATATCTTAATATATATATAGAGCACTTCATACAGCGGTAATGACCAGTGCAGCTGAGAATCCAGCACTGGTGTGACGTAGCACTGGTCGCCTTGTCGTGGCAGGTGGGCTAACACTTTTTGATCAAAATGTGCACTAAGAACCTCCCTATTTGTAAGTAGATTTAGCTTTAGTGCATATTTATTTATATTTAGTGGTTTATGTGGCATTAGTGTCGCAGGGTGCTGTCACCATTCTATGTTTGCTGTATATCTGCAGTCATGGGTGTTCTTGCACCTGCATACATTTTGTATCATTTAGTTGGAATGTGCTGTTCAAATTTTTGTTGTGCCTATGGTATCCATATATGTGGGGTTAGTGACTGCCTCCACTTGTTGTTCTTGCACTCCTCCCATTCTGCCCTGGGTGATTTTAATCAGTTCAATGCTGGATCCTACCATCCCCAGGTATATATGTAGGCTTAGTCCCAGTTCTGGGTGTATGTGCAGCGTAGGTTCCCACCTTACAGAGGTCGCCTTGTCGTGGCAGGTGGGCTAACACTTTTTGATCAAAATGTGCATTAAGAACCTCCCTATTTGTAAGTAGATTTAGCTTTAGTGCATATTTATTTATATTTAGTGGTTTAGGTGGCATTAGTGTCGCAGGGTGCTGTCACCATTCTATGTTTGCTGTATATCTGCAGTCATGGGTGTTCTTGCACCTGCATACATTTTGTATCATTTAGTTGGAATGTGCTGTTCAAATTTTTGTTGTGCTTATGGTATCCATATATGTGGGGTTAGTGACTGCCTCCACTTGTTGTTCTTGCACTCCTCCCATTCTGCCCTGGGTGATTTTAATCAGTTCAATGCTGGATCCTACCATCCCCAGGTATATATGTAGGCTTAGTCCCAGTTCTGGGTGTATGTGCAGCGTAGGTTCCCACCTTACAGAGGTCGCCTTGTCGTGGCAGGTGGGCTAACACTTTTTGATCAAAATGTGCACTAAGAACCTCCCTATTTGTAAGTAGATTTAGCTTTAGTGCATATTTATTTATATTTAGTGGTTTAGGTGGCATTAGTGTCGCAGGGTGCTGTCACCATTCTATGTTTGCTGTATATCTTAATATATATATAGAGCACTTCATACAGCGGTAATGACCAGTGCAGCTGAGAATCCAGCACTGGTGTGACGTATTAATCTTGGCAGCAGCTTCAGCACATCTGTGTCTATCTCATTCTGCTCCTGCTCCCCTCCCCTCTCTATAGACTTTAATTGGCAGCATGTATGTGTTTTTCTAACCTTCTCTCTCTCTCTCTCTCTCTCTCTCTTTATCTCTGCTCTTCCCTCCCCTCTCCATAGACTTCTATGGGCAGGCAGTAAACACATCCCCGCTTTCTTCAGTCTGTCAATTCTTCTCTGTAACCAGGGATAGACTTTGCTTGACAACACAGGGTGGACAGTAGATTACAGGAACGGACACCTAGTGGCAGTAACTTTACACAGAATTTGCATGGATGAAACAACTACATTTAACAGTAAGTAAATTACAAAGTTGATCTGTATCAGGTATACTATTACATGAGCATAAGTTTTTTGAAAAGTTAGGGTCCTTTTACACCGGCCAATTTGGGCCATAAAAATGAACGCCGATCAATGAGACCGCTCGTTGATCGATGCTCGTTTCCTCCTTTGACAAGAAGCTACGATCAGTAATGTATGCGGACGAGTGATCGTTACCACAATCGCTCATCCCCATGCATTTCCATTATGTTGACAGCACATCTCCCTGTGTAAACAGGGTGATGTGCTGTCGACAACGATAATATTTTGTGCTGCATAAACGATACCATCAGACGATCAATGAGCATTTGCTAGTTCATCAGCTGATTTACACAGGGCAATGATCAGGAACGAGCGTTCATATGAATGCCTGTTTGCCCGATCATTAGCCTTACGTGTCCATTTACTGTACATTCAAAGATTATTTCATTTCATTGATCAATATTTGCCCTGATTTTCTAGATCAGACCAACACAGTCTGATGCTCAATAGTTTATGCCATTGGGTAACTTGGTGTTTGCAATGTAAAGTAAAAAATACATTATAAAATAATGATTCAATTTGAATTGAAATCCAATTTATATAATTTTATATGCATTTTTTTCTTTACATGAACTTTTTTGTAATATTCACAATTCATAGGTATCATTATTACTATTTCTTTTCTTTAGCAAGGGCAATCTAAGAATGTTGGTGGTTGCTATAGCAACAACCTTCTACACATGAATGGTGAGCATCCACATCTTATACTGTCTCCTTACACCGAATAATAAAATATAAACATCTTTCTTCGCATGGCACCATGGTATTTGTCAGCATTTCTCATTACTTACAATACAGTACCTCAAATTCTCATGGAAATAAGTATATAGTGTGCAAACTTTTACTGAAATAAATTAGGTGTCAAACAGAATCTGAAGAAATAAAAATGGAATTAACTAAGTATACTGGTTCATATTAAATTGTAAATACTGTATGTTGATTAGAGGCTTCAAAGATTTCCAAATATATCTGTAGAGTCTATGACATAAAAGATGGTTTAAGACTTTAGATTAATTTAATTTCATGTAGAATTACAGCTTCTAGGTTACAAATATAACCTACTTGGCTACGGCTTTACTGTTACTTTTGTTACTAAAAGCAAAACAAACAAAACATCCCAATAATGTGTCACATAGCAACACATTACATTCATTTCTCCAAATTTCCACACATGGAAACATAAGTGTCTTCCGAAATTATTGGCATAGCAATAATAATGCTTGCCAACGTTCATACATAAAGAAATTCCTGAGTGCAAGGAAATGTACCAAACATTACAATATTGTCCTATATTCTGCTTACTATGACATACAGATTTTTTTTATGTGGATTCCTTGAGGGTAAGGCCAATTTTCCGTATTTCTGCTGCTATGGGGTCCAATAATAAAAAGATGAATCTAACCTCTTGGAGCCTGCCTGTGTAAACTTATGGCACTGATGCTAGATAGTTAAGGTCAAGTGCCATAACTCTACGGTGCGGGGATGATGCGAGCGCAGAAGCTGCAGCCGCATCATCCGCAGCTAGTGTCAGCTGTATGTTAAAGCTGACACTTTACCAAAACGGTCACGATGGGCGATAACGCCGATTCTGACCGTTTAACCTCTCAGATGATGACTGCATTATCTAAACAGTTAGACAGAGGGAGGGGTCCCATCTGTCACAATAGGTGCGGAGGGTGGCGATGGGTTTCCAAGTCAGCCAGCTCGGGGCCTAATAAAGGCCCCCAGGTTTGCCATCTTTGTACTCCTATTAGGCCATATTAGCTACATTGACAAACAAAATACACTGCAATACAGAAGTTTTGCAGTGTATTATACACTATATGAACAAAAGTATTGGGACACTTACACATTGCTCCTACAGGAGCTTTTATGACATCCCATTCTAAATACATAGACATTAATATGGAGTTGATCCCCCCTTTGCAGCTAAAACAGCTTCTACTCTTCTGGGAAGGTTCTCTACAAGACTTAAAGGGACTCTGTCACCTCAAAAAAAACTAAACTAAATTACAATAATCAGTTATTAGTTTAAAAGACGCTGATTATGAATCTGTAATTTTTATCTTTCTAGTCACTTGCATTTCCTTGCTATAAACCTGCAAACGGACTGTGTGCTTCATGCTGATGACGAGTTCTAGGAGACCTCTCCATTATATTGCCAAGCTTAGGAGTCCTCTCTATGCATCAGCATACAACACATGGTCCGTTTGCAGGCTTATAGCGAGGGAATGCAAGTGATTGGAAAGATAACAATTACAGATTCAGAATCAGCGTCTTTTAGGCTATATATTGATTATGTAGCGTATGAGCGGGAGACCGGAGAATGGAGGGGTAAGGCGTAAGCCCACAAGATGGCTGCTGGCATGGCTCTCAGTATGGATAACGGTGGCTAACAGGCCTTCCCACTCTGTCAAGGGCTTGCTCACAGATACTGATGAGGGGGTTGCACAAATAATGATGATGTCAGGGATCATTAGCCTGTATATTGCTTGCAAAAACATTATTACTTTACATAAACTAAATATCAGCATATTTCACAAAGAATTTGAATGTATGCAACAAGATGGAACCTGCATAAGGCACACGCCTATGGAAGACACCGCCCCTGGAATGCAAGATGAACTCACAACTGAATAGAGCCAATAGGGCTTAAGCACGTCCCTCATCTCTAGGGAGGAAACTTGTAATTCTTTGTTTAATAAAGTTCAGTTGTACTTCCTACTTCACTGAGGGAGGATCTTTACCAACAACTCTCTGTCTGGTATATTTCTTCCATGCATACCCACAGTTTCCAATTTACAGAGGTGGTTATTCGGTGTGCAAAAAACAGGGAAAGGAACCCTGTCAATGACAGTATTTTTCCCGAGGGCACTCCCTGCGTCTTCTCTTGTCCTGATGGTACTTGGGGTGCCCTTGGTGTTCGGTGCAATTAAAGACAGGAGGCTGTGGTGGCAATTGAACAGGATAGCTCGTCGCACACTTTACTTAAGTTTCCAAAACGGCTGTTACAATCTTCCACATGAAATGTAGGCAAATTATTGCAATAAACTCGGTCCTTTCAATACAATAAAGCACCAGATGCAGGAGTGGGGACTCTACTTCTCATCTGATACTACCCTTGGCAATTCTAGGGCATAGCTGACCCCATAGTAAGTGGGACCATACTTTCTCTATAATGGCTCCTGGCCTGTGCTACTTCTGCCTCTAATGTGTAGTCAGGGCTAATAGCATAAAGGATGAAACTCACCAACATTTATGGTGGCGTTGTTCAAAGTCCAATTAATGGCTTTTTTTTCCTCGGAAACATCTGTTCTTTTAAAGATCGCCATGACTACTAGTCTAGCTTCCAGGCAGTTCTGCTTTTACTTGTTGAGCCTATACCACTTCTCTGACAGATGGAGTACTTATACCTGGCTTCCTCCCCTCTTTCTTTGCTTGTGAATTTCCTTTTCTTGAGGTGTTTTGATCAAGCTACTGACAATACTCTATACCTCTGACTTCTGGACTTCTTGGAAACTGACCTCGACTTGTCTCTGGATAACCCCTTGTTTACTGATTTGGAATATCTGCTCCCGGCTGGTTTTGATCTGTGCTATACCTGGTAACCTCTTGCTTACTGATTTGGACTTTCTGTTTACCCTCTGGCTGTTCAGGTTTGCCTGCATTGCCCCTTTTATCCAACACTGAACTCTGCTAAAACAACCTGGATTCTATGCAGAAAAAAAACATCCTGCCTTGCGGCGGGCTCTAGCGAAAACCACAGAGTAGTAGCCTTAGACTCTGTTCATCAGAGTTGTGACAGATTTTAGGTTGCGGATCCATTTGCTCGCTCACTCCCGGCAGTTTCCAGCAGCCTTTGGGGAATCGCTCATCTAGCAATTCCATATACTTCCATCCCGAGAATTGGTTAACCAGTGATTCCATAATACTTGTTACTCTCAGTTTCTATTAGAAGAATTCCTTCTTTCAAAGCTGTTCGCTTTCTTTTTCTTTCTGCGAGCTCCTCTATAACCTGTTGTCATAGGCAGCCTGTCTCTGGCTCCTATGATGGCTAAACCCAGGAGCAACTCCACTTTTCCATTAACTCAACTGATTACTAACTGACTCACTCACTGACTGTCTGGGTCAGGACCCACTATATCTAAGCTAAGCTCCTCCCACCTTCTGGAAACTTCTAAGACAAGCCACTCCTGCATAGCCTGCAAAACAGTGAATTGCAAATTTACATTTATTTTTAATGTGACAGCACCTAAAAGTGCAAAATGTCCCGAAACATTATAAAACATCATCATTTGTGGAACACTACTTAATAAGGGTGATGTAAAATACAGTTATGATGGAGCACATTTGGTAAGAAACAGTGCAGGTCTCTAACTTTCTATATTTTGTTCTCTGGTCAGCTATTCTCTATATGCAGTTCCCAGTTGCAGGGTGCACAACTTTTTGGGTTGGTAATTCCGTCTTCGCGGTACCAAATTAATAGCTAAAAGCAGCATGGAAGATGCAGGAATTCTGCTAGGTTACGCCAGTGACCAAGCAACCTAGTCTCAGGTGTGAGGTCCAAGGAATCTTCACCTCACACACTTTCTCTCGGCTCCTTCTGAGAGAGCTTCCTTTCTTCACCTCATCCACAAGTATCTTAGAGATGCTCTATCACAAACCTGCTTTGTTTCCGGTGATCAAAATCTGCCAGTCATTTTCTTAAAGTTACATCAACATCATAAATACAACTTAAGTAGTGTAACTGCTGTCCACTACTAATATTGTAGTTTAGGGAGGTTTTTGAAGGTGACAGAGTCTCTTTAAGATTTTGTCCGTGGGAATTTCTGCCCATTCATCCAGAAGAGCATTTGTGAGGTCAGACACTGATGTTGGACAAGAGGGCCTGGCTCACAATCTCCATTCTGATGCTTGGCATTGAGCTTGGTGATGTAAGGCTTGCATGCAGCTGCCCAGCCATGGAAACCCATTCCATTAACCCCTTAATGACCAGGCCATTTTGCACATCAATGACCAAGGATTATTTTTTATTTTCTCACGGTCACATTCCAAGAGTCGTAACTTTTTTTTTATTCCGTCAACATAGCCGTAAAAGGGCTTGTTCTTGAAGGTCGAGTTGTATTTTTTCAAATGCACCATTTTTGGATGTATATAATATATTGATTAACTTTTATTAACTTTATTTTAGGAGAGAATTGAAAATAAGCATCTATTCCAGCATTGATTTTCACGTTATACATTTACGCAGTTTACTATGGAGCGTACATAACATGTTACCTTTATTCTATGGGTCGACATGATTACGGGGCTATAAAATATGTTTAGGTTTTATTTATTTTCCTGTGTTTGCACAATCAAAAACCCATTTAGAAAAAAATTATTTGTGTTTGCTTTGCCACATTGCAAGAGCCGTAACTTTTTTATTTTTCCGTCAATGTGGCCGTATGTGGGTTTTATTTTTGCGGGGCAAGGTTTAGTTTTCATTAGTCCTATTTTGGGGTTCATGGGACTTATTGATTAACTTTTATTTTATTTTTATGGGGGAAATGAGACAAAAAAAAAAATTTTGCCTTTGTTTTTTGTGGGGTTTTTTACGCCGTTCATCACGCGATTTAATTAAAGTGTTAATTTTATTGTTCGAGTCAATACGATTGCGGCAATACCATATATATCTACGTGTTATTTGTTTTGACACTTTTACTAAATAAAACCACTTTTATTTTATTTTTACAGTAATCTATTTTTTGTTATTTATATAAACTTTTTTTAACTTTTTGGAACTATTTAAATCATGCCTCAGGCATGGTCTAATAGGCCTTTGTTAGTCCCCCGTCTGCCATTGAAACTTAACGGAGCCCTGCGATTTCTTTGCAGGGGCACCGATAGGGTGACAGAGGGAGCTCCCTCCCTCTGTCAAACACATTAGATGCCGCTGTCACTATTGACAGCAGCATCTAATGGGTTAAACTGCCAGAATCGAAGAGCGCTTTTTATTCCGGCAGTTGGGGCAGGAGCCAGGCTGTGCATATCAGCCGTGCTCCTGCCATTGATCGCAAGGATACAGTGGCAGTACCCACGCGATCAGAGGACGGGTATATCCGTCCTTATGAGGGAAATAGCAACTGTATAGAACGTATGTATCCGTCCTTTGTCGTAAAGGGGTTAAGCTCCCGTCTCACAGTTTTTGTGCTGATGTTAATGCCAGAGGAGGTTTGGAACTTTGCAGTTATTGATTTAGCAGATCATTGGTGACTTTTATGCACTATGCCCGTGAGGACTCGGTGACCCCACCCTGTATCTTTACATGGCACTTTGTCGCTGAGTTGCTGTGGTTCCTAAACACTTGCACTTTGCAATAATACACCTCTCAGTTAGGGCTCATGCACACAACCGTTATGTTCTTCAGTGTTCTTTTTGCAGATTGCATAGTGAAGCATTAATTTCTATGTACACATCCAATTTTTTTGCGCATCGGTGTGTCTGTTCCTTAAAACTTCAGAACATGTCCTATTCTTCTCTATATTTGCGGCTTGTCTCACACACCTTTATGATCATCTTTCTTAGACTGAATTATACTACATAGCTTGGTGTCATCTGCAAAAATATAAACAGTGCTTTTAATCCCATTCTCTATACAATTTATAAATAAATTGAATAATGGCAATCCCAGCATTGAACCCTGGGGTACACCAATTTTAACCAGTGACCATTCAGACTAGGAATCATTGACCAAAACTCTCTGGATATGGTCCTTGAGCCAATTTTCAATCCAATTACAAACTATATATTCTAAACCTATAGGCCTTAAAAACGATGAAAACCTTTGAAAGTGTTTTTTTTTTTTGTTTAAATAAAAATGTCATTCAGTTTGTTTGGTGTAATTTTCAAATTAGTTTTTCTTAAAAATTATTTTTACATTTTGAGATACAGCTGCTCTGTATCCTGTATACAGAGCAGCTGTATCTTTCGCTAAGACCTTAATCTGCCAGTCCCGCGGACATGACAGGTTTAGTGTCAGTGGGTCCTGCGTGTCTCTGACACGCAGGACCCACCTGTAATCTATCACATCTAAGTTATGAACTTAGATGTGATGGGTAATAGGTGGGTCCTGCGTGTCAGAGACATGCAGGACCCGCTGACACTGATCCCGTCAGTCCCGCAGACCTGACAGGTACAGGATTCAGCAAACGATAGAGCTGCTCTGCATGCAGGATACAGAGCAGCTGTATATCAAAAGGTAAAAATATTTTTTCATAAAAACTTATTTTAAAGTTGCACCAAACACACTGACTGACATTTTTATAAAAAAAAATGTTTCAAAGTTTTAAATAGCCTTTAATTTGCCTATTAGGTGTCTTTGAGGGACAATGTTAAATGCCTATGCAAAGTCCAAAAAGCACAATATTAATATGGGCCCTATGTGCAGGCTTCTACTTACCTCTTCATAAAAACAAATCAGGAAGGTTTGAAAACTACTGTCCTTAGTAAAACAATGCTAGCTGTCACTTATAATATACATTTTCTGTGACATACTCCTGTATATAGTCCCTTAAGAGCCCATGACATTTTTTCCCATGTTAAGCTTACTGGCCTGTCATTACCCGGGGAAGACCTAGAGATATTTTTGAAAATTGGCACCACTTTTGCCCTGCACCAATACCTTTGCACTGTACCATTCACTAGAGAATCTCTCAATATTTTGAACAGTGGGACAGATATAACTTAACTAAGTCCTTTCAGATCTCTTGGGTGTAACCCAATTGGTCCCAGAGCCTTGTTCACACTTATTTTATTTAACCTAGCTTGGACCATATCGTGAAATATCTATACAAACTGACTTGTTGCAACGATGGCACCCTATTACAGTTCTGAGCACAAATTCAGTGAATTATTTAGAACAACATACTCTTTCACAAATGTTTGTAAAGGCAGACTGCACAGCTAAGTGCTTGATTTTATACAATGTGGCAATGGCAATGAATGAAACACCTGAATTCAATGATTTAGAGATGTGACCCAATACTTTTGACAATATAGTGTATATATATATATATATATATATATATATATATATATATATATATATATATATATACATATAGGTGAGGTGATAAAATTTATTTTTTTTGTCAGAAAATCCTTTTTATTCAATTTTTTCCTGTAAAACTTGAGGTTACACCAGAGAATTGCAGCTCAATGTTTATTGCTAAGATTCTGCAGTTTTTAGAAATATCCCACATGTGGCCCTAGTGTGGTAATGGACCGAAACACCGGCCACAGAAGCAGAGGAGCACGTAGAGTATTTTGATGCCTCCTTTTTGTTAGGCACCATGTCCGGTTTGAAGAGGTCTTGTGGTGCCAAAACAGTGGAAACCCAATTGCAATTGAAAATCAAATTTTTCCGATAAAAGGTACACATTTTTATTTTTACAAGAAATAAAAGAGAAAAAGCACTGCAACATTTGTAAAGCAATTTCCCTCGATTATGGCAATACCCTATATGTGGTCATAATCTGCTAGTTGGACAAACAGCAGAGCTCAGAAAGGCAGGAGTGCTATTTGGCATGTAGATTTTGCTGGATTGGTTTCTGGGCGCCATGTCACATTTGCAGAGTTTCTGAGGTACCAGTAGAAGGGAAACCCCTTCAAAGTGACCCCATTTTGGAAACTAGACCCCTTGAGGAATTTATTGTAGTTTTCCTGGGGTGCAAGCGACTTTTTAATCAGTTTTTATTCTATATTTTAAGAGGCGTTGTGACTAAAAACAGCAATTCTACTATTGTTATTTGTTCTTTTTTTTTTTTTACAACTTTCACCATGCGCTACAAATTACATATTCACTTTATTCAGTGGGGCGATACAATTACGGCAATACCATATGTTTATAGTTTTTGTTATGTCTTATGGCGTTTGCACAATAAAATACTTTTTATAAAAAATCATTCACTTTTTGTGTTACCTTATTCTAAGAGCCATAACTTTTTTAATTTTACATCAAGAAAGCCATGTGGGGGCTTGTTTTTTAACGAACTGTAGTTTCGATCAGTATCATTTTTGGGTACATGTACGTTTTTATAACTTTTTATTCCATTTAAGGCGAGGTGAAGTGACCAAAATGTTTTAATTCTGGTATGGTTTATTATTATTTTATTTTATAGCGTTCATCGCGTGGGACAAATAACAAAATAATTTAGTAGTTCAGGCCGTTACGGACACAGCGATACCAATTATGTATAGTTTATTTTTTTATTTTATTTTCTTTAATAATAAAGGACTGATAAGGGAAAAAGGGGATTTATACTTTTATTACTGTAAAACTTTTATTTTTTATTTTCACACAACTTTTTTTTAGATTTTTTGTTTTGTCCCACTAGGGAACTTGAATGCGTACTGCAGTGTATTAGAGCTGTCAGCTACTCGCTGACAGCAAGCATAGTGGGTCCTGACTTAATCAGAACCCTCTAGGCTTCTGTAGGTGGCATAGCCTGAGGCCATTGTTAGGCCTCCTGTTGCCATAGCAACCATCGCTGCCCGCTATCATGTAGCAGGACGTCGATGGTGGTTTAACCCCTAAGAAGCCTCGATCGCTATTGAATGCGGCTTCCAAGGGGTTAATTAGCAGGGACACCGCGTAAGGTCCCCGCTGAAGGAGCTGCGGCAACTGCTGTACGAGACATGGCCAAAATGGCCGATCCTCCTGTGACGTACTCTATTAGGTCATGGAGCGCGAACGATGCGCTTACCATGACCTAATAGTACGTCTAGGAGTGGGAAGGGGTTAATCCATCATCAATTAAGCAGGTAAAAGGTCTGGAGTTGATTCCAGGTGTGGCATTTGCATTTGGAAGCTGTCGCATTTAACCCACAACATGAGGTTAAAGAAGCTCACAATGCAAGTGAAACAGACCATCGTTAGGCTGAAAAAAATGAAGAAATTCATCAGAGAGATAGCCACAAAAATAGAAAGGTCAGATTAGACTTTGCCAAACAAAATCTAAAGAAGCCAGCCCAGTTCTGGAACAGCATTCTTTGGACAGATGAAACTAAGATTAACCTGTACAAGAATGATGGGATTTCTATGGAGAAGGTATGGAGAAGGTATAGAGAAGGCTTGGAATGGCTCATAATCCAAAGCACACCACATCATCTGTAAAACATGGTGGAGATAGTGTGATGGCATGGGCATGCATGGCTGCCAAAGGCACTGGGTCACCAATGTTTATTGATGATGTGACTGAGGACAAAAGCAGCCGGATGAATTATGAAGTATTCAGGGAAATACTTTCTGGTCAGATTCAACCAAATTCAGCAAGGTTGATTGGACGTCACTTCATAGTACAGATGGACATTGACCCAAAACATACTGCAAAAGTAACCCAGGAGTTTTTAAGGCAAAGAAGTGGAATATTATGCAATGGCCAAGTCAATCACGAGATCTCAAAATGTATAGAGTGCCTACCGGCAAACAGAGCCCTTGTTTCCCAACCACCAAAATTAAAATATAAAGTTTTAATTGGTATAGACGACCATCAACAGACTACATAGAAGTTAAAATTCCTGGTCCATTGCTGATAGAGATCAGCATAGTGCAATGTGTGGTTATTCAAAGAAGCAAGGTGCTAACGGCTGCAGACCGCAGCACAACGTTGTAAGTTAAATTACTAAGAGACCAGCAGGACCAGAGTTAAAAATTCAATTTACTGCATATATAGGTATGTGGATTCCGCCGCCCGCTGTCACTAGCCCCTATACCCCTGAAGACGCTACGTCGGTAGTGAAACATGTCGGGGGGGCTCTTTTGAATTTTTAACTCTGGTCCTGCTGGTCTCTTAGTAATTTAACTTACAACGTGGTGCTGTGGTCTGCAGCCGTTAGCACCTTGCTTCTTTGAATAACCACACATTGCACTATGCTGATCTCTATCAGCAATGGACCAGGAATTTTAACTTCTATGTAGTCTGTTGATGGTCGTCTATACCAATTAAAACTTTATATTTTAATTTTGGTGGTTGGGAAACAAGGGCTCTGTTTGCCGGTAGGCACTCTATACATTTTGAATCCTTTGCGCCCACCAACTACTCAGGTCCACCCCTTAGTAATCACCAGATCTCAACACGATCGAGATGG
Organism: Rhinoderma darwinii; assembly: GCF_050947455.1. NCBI lineage: Eukaryota > Metazoa > Chordata > Amphibia > Anura > Rhinodermatidae > Rhinoderma > Rhinoderma darwinii. The sequence goes on along the minus strand of NC_134688.1, from coordinate 389,358,765 downwards.
CATTTCACTTGCTTAATACAAAACTTAAGGCAGAAAGACCCACAAACAACAACTGAAGACAGCTGCAGTAAAGGCCTGGCAAAGCATAACAAAGGAGGAAACTCAGCGTTTGGTGATGTCCATGGGTTCCAGACTTCAGGCAGTCTTTGACTGCAAAGGACTCTCTACAAAGTATTTTAAACAAAACATTTTATTTATGGTAATGTTAATTTGTCCAATTACTTTTGAGGCCCTGAAATGAGGAAGCTGTGTAGAAAAATAGTTGCAATTCCTAAATGTTTCACAGGATATTTTTGTTCAACCCCTTGAATTAAACCTGAAAGTCTACACTTCAATTGCATCTCAGTTGTTTCATTTCAAATCCAATGTGGTGGCATTACCCAAATCATGAAGATTGTGTCACTGTCCAAATAATTCTTTACCTAACTGTATATATATTATGATTTTGTGGTATTTGAATATAAAATATCATATGTATATTTCATTTAAAAAAAATTCCCTTAGATATTTTGCAACCAGAGAGAGTTTTGCCTCTTTACTCTACTCAGTTTTGTCTTGGAAAATTAACAGTGTTTGAGATTGAATGTGAGACTTGCCAAATTATTTGGCAGACAACACAGCCAGAAGTAGTGTCACGGCCTACAACAGAACAATGGTTAGCGGTATCAGAAAAATTTGAAGATCTTGTCAACTTTCCAAATTGTGTGGGTGTCGTGGTCAGCGAACACATTAGAATACTGAAGTCAGACCACAGTAACTTTATTATTCAATTATAAGAAATACCTTTTCATCATCTTAATGGCTATCTGAGATACCAAATACAGATTTGTCGCCATCAACATCCGGACATATGGACATACGATGGTTCCCGTGGTATTAAAAAATCCAACATGGGCAGATCCTTTTATCAAGAACAGTTTGGGATCCTGGAACCAAGACGTCTTCCTGGTGCAGAAGGCCCACTACTGCCTTTTGTTTTAGTCGTCGATGGGAGATTTCAGATCTGTAAAAATATGTTGAAATCATATGCCAGTCGAACCCTAGATCCAAACTGAAAAAAATTTCAATTACCATTTAACATGGGCAAGGCGTTATGTGGAGGCGTTATGTGGCAAAGTGGTTAGTACTGACAACAAAAATAGCCAGGAAATGTGGATGAAGTGATCAGGGCTTATGATTCACTTCACAATATTATTTTATACTTAAAGCCTCTTAGTATGGACGTTGATAACTGTGACTCATACTTGGCCGATATGAATCGATCTGCCCCAAGATCTACCAGCGCCATGATAAAAATTAAAGTTCAGTTTGTGGATTACTTTGTAAGCCTTCAGGATCATGTGATATGGCAGGACAATATCTAGGTAAACTAGTGTATTATGTCCTTTTTTTTTAAAAAAAATATATATATATATATTTGGAATACAAATTATTATGTGCAAGTGACTTTGTTAAAGTGAGTTATTTTTTTTCATTAATACCAACCTACATAAGCAAAAATATATATATAAAAAAAAGTCACATAACGGGTTGATAATGGTCGATATTGCCAATATTTTGGATGTATTTTTATAGAATTATTCTGTATATTTTTTTTTTTGTATATAGATTTATCATGTAATGTTAGGGTTTTATTTTATTTCAATCACAGTGTAATCACGGGGTAGGGAGACAGACAGGTGAGCCCTAATCTACCCGCCACTCAGTCCCTGCCTACTTGCAACGGCCCGTCCTAGGCAACGGCGTACAACTGGGCGACGGTCCCTACGCTCAATAAGTGCACAACAGACAAACAGACAAGGGTACACAGAAGCCAAGGGAAATGGGGCAGTTGCCCACCTCAGCACAGTGAGCAATAAGAGTAGTGAACGAGCCGAGTCAAACCAGGAGTGCACGAGGTACAAATCGCAGAGCAGGAGCATAGTCAGTAAAGCCAGGGTCAAAAATGAAGCAAGGTCAATAATCATAGCAGGAGCAGCAGAACCAGGAAACAGAAAAGAATCACAGGCAAAGGAGGAGCAGGAAATGCAGGTATAAATAGACAGAGGGCGGGAGCTAGCTCCGTCTGGCCAGGCTGTGATAGGCTCTCCCACTCCTCAGCCTCCCAGCCTGACTGGTAGAAGATCGTGTCACTCTCTCAGACTTAAGAGCAGGTGCAGACTGATTACCCATGGGCGTCGACACAGAAGCTGTGTCTGGCAGATCCCTTACACACAGAGCATGAATGTCTATCATTGCCCTGATGTGATTAACTAGGATATATCTGTTGCACACGTGTTCGTCCAACAACTGCCTCCCCTTTTAACGACAAGGATGACTTGGTGTATTCATAGCAAATTCCTTCTCCATGTATGGATGCATCTGTTCCTCAATGCATCTGTTTGTAAACTACCATGAGAACAATGTTTGTGTAATTTGTAGACACTTTTTGCCAAGATAGTTTGTTTTTTAAATGGAGGTTTAAAAAAATCACTTAACAATCAGACAAGTCACTGACAGGTTCCCTTTAATATAAACAAATTCAAGAGCTTACTTACAATGTGATAAAAGGACCGTGCTGTCCCTTCGGTGTCCGCCTCAGATGACGACATCTAAAAGACAAATTGTACATTTACAAGTTTGCATTGGCAATACCTATATAATTATATCTATATATCGCAGTGTGCTGTCACCATTTTCTTGTGTGCTGTATATATATAGAAGTGCGCCCTGACACGCGTTTCGCCTGTAGCTTTTACCTTGAGAAAGCTACAGGCGAAACGCGCGTCGGGGCGCACTTCTACACCTTGGGTCACACTAATCTCCTCAACATGGGTAAGCGCATCTGTTAGACCTATTCTGGCTTTATGCCATTTTTCAAAGGCACTAGTCACTTTAAGTAAATACAGGCTTTTACTTTTGAGCTCTGCATACTCAGTTTTTTGTACCACTTGTACTTGAAATTATCAATACAGATGCACCCTGTGTTGGAGTTACATTGAATTAAATAAATATTTTATACCATACACAAAAGGTATTTATACACTCTGATCAATGTATATATTGGTGATCCAGACAAGGATTTATTTTAGATTCTCTGTTTTTGTTATTTTTTGTATTTAATGTCATTAATAAAGGTGTTTAATTTTTTCATACTTTGATATGTATGGACTCTTTTTTTCTCTAGTTTATATTATCTATTGTTAGAGTCTTTATCTCTAATTATCTGTATGGGTGGTTGAGATTTGTCTCCCACCTTGATGCTTATATGCCCTGTGAGACTTCTTGTCTAATTATATTATATGGTACTTTAAGTATGCCAATAAAAACGACAACTCCTCCAACAAAAAAATAAGCAATCACAGCGCTCCATTGATGTAAAAATAAAAAAGTTATGGTTTTTGGAAGGCTGGTGGTGAAATAGCAGTCCAAAAATAAACAAGTGCCGTTTTCTCGTCTGGTGGACAAGGTCATACTTAGATATTTAATTGGAATCTATATATCATCTGTATTATACTTTATTTGATTTATATACAGTACTGTGAGCTTTGTTTATAGGGTGTCTCACCTCCAACTTCTCAACATACAATAGATTAATTTTACATGCATATGCAGAACTTACATACAACACAGCAAATAATTCATTTTCCATGGTGTTCATGTGCCCCCCTTAATTAATGTAATCGATCATGCTGCAGGTAAAGGATCAAGTAGTTTGCTTCGTTTTTAAGGAACAAGTCAAATTATCTCAAGGACAGATTGATTTTTTTTAAGAACTCTATTATGTCGATGCTCAATGACAATTATTTCTGATCAAACAGTTTATTTAGCCATTTATTTATGTATTAAATTTGGTCGGGTGATGAATTACCTTTCATAATTTTCATTCTCTGTGCGCAAGGATGTAATTGTAGACCACGCCATTGTTCAGTAGAGAATCTTTATGTAGGGAGGGAAGGTATATTATTATTCTTGGTGGGTTTGAGTAGAAATAACAATTCTATCATGTCAAAATTAAGTAATGTCTCTTAGATTAGAAATAAAATGTATATAAGAAAATTGCAACCAAACATTATTGATCAGAAAAATTTTTCATTGTTATTATTCGAAGATTATAATGATAACAAATATAAAAATAATAACTATAAATAATTATAATAATATTATATATGAACAATTTACTATTAAATTGAAGTCTAGCATATACATTCACATGCATGTTAATTCAATAGATGTGGGACGAGATGAATGGCTGCCAGTAATAGAGATGAGCGAACCGGGACAACCGAACGCGGTTTCGGTCCGAACATCGGGAAAAGTTCGGTTCACAGCGAATCCGAACTTTACCGGGTTCGGCCGAACACGTTTTGACCGAACCCGGCAGAGATAGTCACTGTCCAGGGTGCTGAAAGAGTTAAACGATCGGCAGTAACTGTTTCTGCACCCTGGACAGTGACTTCCGATCACAATATACATCAACGTGTAAAAAAAATAGAAGTTCCTACTTACCGATAACTCCCTGCTTCTTCCTCCAGTCCGACCTCCCGGGATGACGATTCAGTCCAAGTGACCGCTGCAGCCAATCACAGGCCAATCCCAGGCTGCAGTGGTCACATGAACTGCAGCGTCATCCCGGGAGGTCGGACTGGATGTCGAGAGGGATGCGTCACCAAGGCAACGGTGACGCATCCCTCTCTTGACATCCAGCCCGATTGTGATTGGCTACAGAAACAGATGACCTTCTTGTGAGAGACTGAGGTCAACCACCTGACAATGAAACCGCTGCAATGTCCCTCCAATTCCTTAGAATAAGTTAATAAAAGGATAATGAGAAAAGGCAATAACAGAAGTAATAGTAAAACAGAAAATTGAAGGATAAAACCGTAATTACTTCTCGTGGTGCAACCATGAAAACACCTTATTGTTAACAGCTTTATTTTACATGTGTCTATACACAAGCTAAACATTTGTCAGTCATTGTTAAAAATGTCTTACTGCACACAGCTCCGCCATGAGCATGGAGCCTATACAGAGCCAGACATCGTCCTTGTACCTCTGTACTATGTAGCTATAGGCACTCCGTGTACCATTACATGTTAACTTCATATCAGGCTGCAGCCAATCACATTCGGGCTGGATGTCAAGGCAATGGTGACGCGTCCCTTTCTTATAGACACATGTAAAATAAAGCTGTTAACAATAAGGTGTTTTCATGGTTGCACCACGAGAAGTAATTACGGTTTTATCCTTCAATTTTCTGTTTTACTATTACTTCTGTTATTGCCTTTTCTCATGTGATTGGCCTGTGATTGGCTGCAGTGGCCACGGCAGCCTGTGATTGGCTGCAGCAGCCGCGGCAGCCTGTGATTGGCTGCAGTGGCCGCGGCAGCCTGTGATTGGCTGCAGAGGCCGCGAAAGCCTGTGATTGGCTGCAGAGGCGGTCACGTGACGTGCGTGACCACCACTACAGCCTGTTATTGGCTGCGGCGGCGACATTGATGAAACGTCATCGCTGGAGGCCGGACAGGAGGAATGTAAGTATGAACATATTTTTAATTTTTTTTTATTACATTAAAATTGTATTTTCCGCGCGCCGAGCTTGGTACTGTCAAGGTTGCTGAAAGAGTTAGTGCAGCCCATTAACTCTTTCAGCACCCTGGACAGTACCATGCTCGGCGCACGGAAATGATAGGTTCGGTCAGAACTAGTTCGGTCCGAATCGAACTTTTTCGTGAAATTCGGCGAACCAGCAGAAACCAAACTTTTCATAAGTTCGCTCATCTCTAGCCAGTAACCCTGTTTTTTTTATAGGAAAAAGAAAAACATTGAATTCTAATTTTCTTCATTACAAAATGATTAATTCTGAATAAAAAAAATAAAAAAACAAAAGCTAGACTAGAGTTCAACATCTCATGTTCAAAATGCATAGATCTATATTAAACACACATAAGTTAAAAAACAAATAGCTGGATGGATCATTCTGTAAAATCACATGAAACAAACGGTGGTCAGCATCTAATAACTGGCTTGAAAGTCTAATGCCACATCATTACATTATATGGGTAGGCAAAAATATCCCACATATACTAGTATATAGGGGGATACGAGGGTATATTACCCTTGAATTTCAAAAAGCCATGTCCCAGACAATGCTTTCCAGGCAGTAAACTGGTATGGTGACAGCCCCTCCAGTGAAGACCGCCCCCCCCCCCCAAGAAGTATGCAGAAGTATGCATAAACTCAGCCTGAAAGGGGGATTATTTAACAAATATTTTTCTTTATAAATGTAGTAAAACATAAAAAAGCAGTCCTTAACTTTGTCAGTAATATGACAGATGCGATTCTAACAAGATAATCTGTCAGTGGTTTTAATGTTATGGCTAATCTGTGGTTTTGGGAACTGCTGATAATGTAGATGATGTAATCACAGTTTAGCCTTCCTGACTATTTATAATCAGTTTATTTATTAAACTATTAACCCCTTAGTGACCAGCCCATTTTAGGCCTTAATGACTAAGCTATTTTATTTGTTTTTCTATAGTCGCATTCAAAGAGCTATAACGTTTTTATTTTTTTGTCTACATAGCTGTATGAGGACTTGTTTTTTGCGGGATTAGTTGTGCTTTTTAATAGCACCATTTTTGGGTAGATATAATTTTTATATTACCTTTTATTAACCTTTTTGGGGGGGATTATAACAAAAACCTGAAATTCCGCCATTGTTCTATGCGTTTTTAAATTGACGCCGTTCAATATGCGACGTAAATAACATGTTACCTTTATTCTATGGGTCGGTACGATTACGGCGATACCACATATGTATAGGTTTTGTTATGTTTTACGACTTTTGCACAATAAAAACACTTTTGAACTAAAATTATTTGTTTTTGCATCGTCACTTTCCAAGAGCTGTAATTTTTTTATTTTTCCATCAATGTAGTGATTTTTTGGGCTTGTTTTCTGCGGGACAAGACGTAGTTTTGAATGGTACTGTTTTGGGGTGCATGGGACTTATTGATTCATTTTTATTATGACTTTTTTGGGGGCAATGGAAAAAAATTGCAATTTCGCCATGGTTTTTTGCGTTTTTTACGTTGTTCACCTTGCGGTTTAAATGACATATTAACTTTATTAATGGAGTCAATACGGTCGCGGCGATACCACATATGTGTACTTTTTTTTTTTTTTTACACTTTTACTAAATAAAAACACTTTTTATGGAAAAAAATGCTTTGATTTATTTTTTTACTGTACTTTTTATTAATAATCTTTATTTCACTTTGATGACTTATTTTATTAGTCCCACTAGGGGACTTTACTGTGCGATCTTCCGATCGCTGCTATAATGCTCTGGTATACTTCGTATACCAGAGCATTATTGCCTGTCAGTGTAAATCTGACAGGCAATCTGTTAGGATGTGCCTCCGGCGCGTCCTAACAGGCATATGTCGAGGGCAGACCTGGGGGCTTTTATCAAGCCCCCGGCTGCCATGACACCCCATCGGAGACCCGCGATTGCATTCGCGGGCCGCCGATGGGTGACAGAGGGAGCTCACTCCCTTTGTAAACAAAGTTATATGCCGCGGTCGCTATTGACGGCAGCATTTAACGGGTTAAACGGCCGCGATCGAAGTAAACTTCGATCGCGGGCGTTGGAGCAGGAGCTCAGCTGTCATCAGACAGCAGAGCCCCGGCTCTTGCCTGCACGGGAGACCCGTGCAGGACTTAGACTAGGCTGACGTGAAAAGGCGTCAGCCTAGCCTAAGGCCCCTTAGTGACCGACGTAAAAAGGCGTATTGGTGGTCACTAAGGGGTTAAGGGAATGACAATCACACTGTCCTCCCTAGCAGGCATAGAGAGTACTAGCTCCACCTGTTCATGTGATGAAGTGCTAGGCTTTTTGGGATTGGCAGCATAGCACAGAGGAAGATTGCAGGGCAGAAAGTACATATACATATATATATGTGGGGAGGAAAAAATGTAAATGAAAAAAACTAAAAATGGCTGCTGCAGCAAGGGGCTAAGTAGTACCAAATAAAGCTTAGCAGGGTTTGCTGAATTTAAACTCTTATAGTGTGTCTTGTATTTTGAGTTTTTTACAGTAAGAAAAATGCTTGGTGGTCTCGATCTTTGGGACAGGATTTCTGTAAAAGTTTTTATATCATTCATTCGCTATGTTAAAATGAAACATGGCAGAGACATATAGAAACAATTATCAGTAAGCCTCACTGTAATACACTGTAGCAAAGAAAAGACTGAATGTTTTCCATGCTACTGTAATTAAAGGGCTTTTAGACAGACAAATTGGCACAAAACAAAACTCTTTTATGTACACAGCAATACAAAATGCTTTGATTTAAATGCATTAAATGGATGATGAGGACTGTCAGGAAAGTTGCTTTTTGGTATACATTTCTGCAACTACATTAATTTCTAGTTTATAGCCTGTTTTTCTTCTTCAATTATATAGTGTGTTAAAAAAAGAGACCATACATTACGGCATTATATCATATATATATTTCCCTGAATTCACTATTTGTTATTACCATTCAGCTTCACAAACCAGATTTAGAATTAACAAGTTGGCCTGTGCTAGTTCTAAGAAATTGATGACCTATACTCGGTGGGGTCCAACTCCCGACACCCTCACCGATCAGCTGCTTTGTAGGAGCCGTGGCGCTGCTTCCCCTTCATTCCCTTTATTGCTTAATACCGTGAAACCCCAACACACTTGTAGCGGCGGTTCACAGTATTACAGCCTTCTGCCATTCAAGTGAATGGAAGAAGGCTATAATACTGTGAACCACCGCTACAAGTGTGTCATCGATTCACTGTACGAGCAGGTTAAAATTAAGCCCCCTCCCTCTTTTAAATTTCTCAGTTTCCACGGTCACTATGGAACTATACGTCAAGGTGCGGGAAGTTAGTTCTCATCACAAAGTACAGTTCTGTCGTGGTGCGCAGAGGTATTACATATATGTCTATTGAGAAGATTTTAATCTCCTTCCAGTATGCAGAGAGACCAGAGCATGCTTTAGCCATGCCCCAAAAGAAGCTGCAAACCATATGTGAGTACATTATAGCCTTCCAGTGTATTTCCGTTGCAATGGGTTTTATGGAGGAACTCCTCAAAAAGATAGTGCAAACAAATGTGGAGCTGCAGGAAGCAAATGCCAAGCAGAGGGAGGACAACCAAAGGTTCCTGACACAGTTGGAAGCAAATCGAGAGGCTTTAAGGGCACAAGTGCTGTCCATGGATACGCAGCCTTCCAAGCCAAGTGGATGCTTTTCAACGCCAGCTGCATTGATGCCGGGTACACCGGAGGTGTTACAGACAGTTCGCAGAGAAGAGCACGGAGCGTGCGTACCTGTGATACAAGCTATGAGGACCATTGCTAAGGGCAACCACCCTGACTCATGGTGGGAATGTTTGCAAGTGGACTATTGTGTGGATGGAAAAGGTGTTCCCTAGCAATTTTGGGCAGCTGTTAAAAAGCCAAGTGTGCTGAATCGCCCAGATGTGGTTGCTAGGAGCAACAAACCCTGACAGCATGTGGCGTCTGTTCAGCAGAAGGAGTACTGTTGGAGATGCCATCAAGCAGATGGATGTGCACCTGATTGTTCTCTGGTCAGGAGGCCAGAGAGAACGCAAGAGAAATCACGTGAAGTGTTGGTTGGTGGGATTCCACTAATGGTCAGTCTGGATCTTCGCCAAGAGTTCTCGAGGGTGCCTCCAGACATTTTGCTGTTTGTGAAGAAGGATCCTGAGTTGGGTGAGACTGTTCTGATTGACTTTGAAACTGATTTTGGGACTGTGCAGCACAGACTTATAAAATGCCAGGAACTTGATGAGGAGTTAGGGTGTAAATTTAGGCTTTAGATTAGACAGCTGCTGCAACTGAATGATCCGAGTAACATGAGAACATGCCTGAGGGTGGGTAAGAGTGAAAAGATACATCTCATCTGTCCCTCACGATACAACCTAAACTGTCCCAGAGTGGAGCTACCACCCCAAAAAGGGTGACCCCGCAATTTATCCCCATAGATCCGTAAAGTAAGCCCTGGAATTATTTCCCTGGTATTATTTCCTATAGGCAAGTAGAAATGAACAATGATGATGTATCCAGCACTCGATATGAAAGTTGAATGGTTTATTAGGTCATATTAAAAACAAAAGTTTAAAACAAAAATCCCGGGACCATGCTTACCCGTTTCAGACCGTTAAGGTCCTTAGTCATAGCTTATTTCCTATACACATTTCTGATAAAAAGAGGTACCAACTTCCTGTGTTGGACTTCAAAGAATTGGTTAAAAACATGATATAATAATGGTCAAGTAACCAGACACACATAGTCTCGTCAGTTAAGGAGTGTGGTTGCCAAACTATATACTATTAATCTACCCACAAACAATGTGGCTGAGCTTTTCGGGGATTGAAATTTGAGTGACATGTTCCTTACCTTTTTGCTAATCTGCATTGATTGCTTTTATATTTCCCACCAATTGAGTGACATTGGTCTAAACTCTATTGTTAATCTATTGTTAATCTGTACTGATTGCCTGGCCCCTTATTTATCCCAACTATACCCCCACTGTATACCGTTTACTATGACATTTAGCTTGTTGAATTTTATAAGTATGAAGTAAAAGTTTAATTTTTAATAGGAACTTTTTCAGTAATTTTTGTCCTAATTATGAGAACATTATGGCAGTTATTATAACAATTAGCATATACTCTTTGATTGATTTAGATTGTTTCTTCAACTTTAGAAAATTACCTTTACAGGGTAATTTACCGGGGAAATAAAAAAAAAAAAAAAGGGTTCCTCAAAATTCTTTCATGTAATCCAACATGATGGATCCCTAAATAGATATTGTGTGTTTATGTGTATTAATAAATCTGTAGTTATTGTAAGTAGAAGTTGAATTATTATTGTTTATGTGGATCTAAAATTTAGACTTTTTTAGAAAGTGCTGATATAAAAATATTTAACTCTTTCTGTGTACAACTTAATTTCACACTTTATTTTTTGTGCGTCATTATAATCTTAACCTCTTTTCTGAGACCATGTGACCCATACACCATATCCACGATGTTGAGGTATATATATATAATGTTATGAATTTTTGTAGTTTCATGGACATTTGAACAAATCTGTACTTTGATGGATTAACCAATTCACTCTTTCAACAGTGTTGTGTAAATTTGACCTTTTATTATTGCATTTGGATTGGTTAACTGCTCTTTTCTATAACTTTGTGAACTAGAAGTAGGAAACTGAGTGAAAATTGAAGGTCAGCTACATTACAGAATACTGAAAAGGTCAAACTAGAGCAATAAATTACTTCAATTTTCAAAAAAACTACATAATATTGTCATAAATTAATTTGGACTTTGAATTCTTGGCAGATTAAGAAAAAAAAGGATAAATAGATTAAACTGGAAGCAAGGTTGAATAAATCCACTTCTTCAAGTCACAAGTTAACACTCAAATATTTTTATTCCAGTTTATTACATTGATACATTATCTGAAATATTTTTTTTCAAAGGTTGTATTCAGTATTTTCTGTACCCCATTTAACCATTTAATCTAGTAGATTATTTTTATTTATCAATTTTTTTTAAATTATATATTAAAGTATTTGCCATATGATCCATCAGAAAACGTTTTGCCATTTGGTAGTCATGACTTATTATGGATATTACATAAGATAATTGAAGTTATTAAGGAATTCTAGAATAAATTTTAGATCAAAGCACAATGTTGTAACTAAAATTGAAAAAGTAAGCAATTATATCTCAACATACGTAGTTAGGAAACATTTTTTACATTTTTAATGTACTGTACACTTAAAGGCTATGGAAACATTTGGTTAAATTTTTAATATTTATTTGGTAATGTATGTATATGTTGATTATGAGCACCTTTCTAGTATATCTTTATTAAAAATGTTGCTTAGTTTTAGCACTGCAGCTTTTCTATATTCACTGAACATAGAAACTGCAGATCGCTGCTGTAAGCCGAATAGTCAGTGAGCCAAACTAACAGCTCGGTGTGCCTAAGGCCGAATTCAGATGATCGTAGTATACGTCTGTGTGACGGCCGATAAAACAACGACCGTCACACGGACGCATGTATTTCAATGGAGCCGTTTACACGGCCGTTGTTTCAATGGACCGTGTGAAGGGTCCCTTATAAAATAGAACATGTCCTATTTTCTTCCGTTTTCACGGATCTTTCGATAGACTCAAGTCTATGGGGATCCGTGAAAACAGGACCCGCACGGGTGCAACTCGGACGTAAAAAATGGCAGTTTTTCACATCATAGTTTGCACTCTGGCCTTTGGGTTAGATTGTGTGTCATAGGCACATTTAGGCTGCTGTCAGCTGAGCCATCAGTCGAGCTTACTAACGGATTTGGCTTACTGCAGCTTTCTGCAGTTTCTATGTAAAGTGGATACATAGACGTTGCAGCACTGAAACGAAACACATTTTTAATAAAAGTTGATCAACTTAGATTTGATTAGTATTAGTATTAGAGTATGTGTCACAAACACACAGGAGCCCCTGTCAGCTGAGTAGTCAGTCCAGCTCACTGAAAGATTCGACTTACAGCAGCGTTCTGCAACTTCTGTTTAAAGTGGATACATAGAAACTGCAACACCAAAGCTAAGCAAAATTTTTAATAAATGTATGTCAGAAAAGTGATTATAATAAACATATACATAGATTAAAATAAAAAAAATTGCCACTGAAGTTTTCCATAGCCTTTAAGAGCCATTTTTAAATTTTCTTGTGGTAGATTTCCTTCAACACCTTAATGACCGAGACTGATTGGGCTTGAATGGCACAGTACATTTTCTTCATTTTTTTCCTCCCTGTATTTTAGTAGACATAACTTTTAAACTTTTCCATTGATTTGGCTGTATAATTCCTTACGTGGAAAAAAAGTAGTCATTGTTTATTTTTATTATTTTTTTATCGTTTATGGTTCACACTTATAATCTTGCATTAATTGCAGAATTGTACAAATAATGTAATCAGAAAATCATGTACATTAGTCTAGTTAAATTTTCTACTCTATCTTTCCTAATAAACTTCTTTAAGTTCATATACTTTTTTGGCAATGCTTCATTTCAAATTTAACATCTGACCCTTTTTACATAGAGTAGTTGATAAAATAAGTAAGTGCACCTAACATATTATTTGTTTATTTTTAAGTACAAATCTCTGCAATGATGTAATCGTATATATTTATAGGGGTCTAATATAGATCCAGACTTGGATTCTGTCTAAGGGGGAGACGACCCTGAGACATAAAGCAAGTTCTTGGTTATTGATATAAGCAGGTCACACGGTCTTAACTGCAGTTTAGTTTTATACAGAGCTCCCCCTGCTTCCCTTCACACAGTCATAGAGTTTAAACATAAAATTCTGCTTGCTTGCCCCACCATGATAAGTGCACTTTAAATGTTGTTATTGTAATATTGATAACATATTATATGGCAAGCATACACTAAAGCATTCCATCAGTTTGGAGGTGAGGTGGGGCAAGGTTTGCGCCTATATTGGCAAGCTGCCAATCATGTCCATTGAGAATGATGTGGTTTAAACAGTCCTGTCTTCAAGGATGTACATATTTATATTGATTGATGGATTGTGCACTTCTGAGCAGTCATGTCAAGCAAACAGGATTTAATTATTGAGAAAATGTGCGAAACATGTTTAACTTGATATGATGATTAATACAAGACTGCATAATTGATGCATAATTTACTATTTTCAAAGTAAGATTGTAATATATTCAATGTGGTGATTATCAATGCTTTATTAAACTATTATGTGTATATAACTTGTACATTTAGAAATGAAACTTTTTATATCGAACAGATATGAATCACCAACTTTGCTTTATTTTGCTTCAAGGACTTGATTAGTATGTTATATATGTTACTTTGCTGACGTCTCCGAGACAATCTTTTCTTTCTCCAGGGTCTGCATGTCTGACAGCTTTGTCAATCAACATATTTTTCCTCAAGCCTCTGTTCCAGAGATCTCATTTTTAAAGATTGTTTGAACCATTTTAACTAGCTGCTTTGAAAGTAAAAGTATATAATTTGCATTTTCATTAGTTTTCATCTTGTAAATGGAACAAAATTTCAGAACCCCAACAGAAATTCCAATATTTAACTCACATAACAGAAAGATAATATTTTTTCCCTGCTATGATATTGAAAATGTTGAAGCAGAACACATTTGAATAGATTAATTATGTTAACAATCACGTGTAATAAAATGTGTCAGTCATGTTACTCAGCTCTAACTCTTCAATGTTGGTTTAATACAATGGAGTAAATCTGTGATGATGGGTAATGTGGAGAGTTGTATCTCAAATGCACCCTATACCAGCAGAAGATAATTTTGTATGAAGTTTCCAAAGTTAGAGTGTTAAAGGAACTCTTTTCCAGTTATTCCTGATTGTGGGACTAATTCTTATTAGCCAGTTGGCATCCCATGCCTGTATTCCATTTGGCCATATAATTGAGCCGGTTTTTAGTATGGATGGGAAGTTAAATAGGAATATAGTAAGGAAACCATACATGAGGTGTTTGGTGGCAGCAACTTTATAATGGGGTAAGGTTTGCAAATGTTTAATTTGCAAAGAAAGTAGCTGATGAGTTTCCTGTTTAGAACCAAATAGTCATTAGGAGTAATGGCAGTAAATGATAGAAAATGGTAAACCTTTGGTAGACCTCTAACTATCCAGAAACTGAACAAAGCTGAAGTGGAAGGATATTGGATAAATTAAGCATTGTTACAGTTACTGCTAAGTACTTAATAGAGACAAAGATTTCAAGAGAATGTAAGAAAATTGTGTTTTCAATACCGGGTATATAAGAGGATGGTACCGAAACAAGTCTGTCAATTGGTAATAATGCAGGCTTCAAGGTTCACAAATAAATTCTATTCAGAGGTCAGTTGATCTAGTTCTGGAGGAAAGGTTTGGGCCTCATTATAGTAACTTGTAATATTAGCAACCCTGAGGCCTCCTACTTCCTTAGCTTGAAACAGAACAGATGTTTTTTACTCAAGGACAACAATGCCCTCCTTTTTATTGTCTGCCTGGAGTAAATCCACTAAAGTGTCCAGAATGCCAGGTGAATAGAGGCCATGTAACATGTTATAATAGTGGAGTAGTATTATAGTTTAAGCACAGGGATGTTACATAGTGTCTTAAAATCCTAAACAATAGAAATATGGTTGGATGAGTTAATATTCAAAATGTTCAAAAAGGAATCCAAGGCACCATAGATTCCAATAAAACCTTTATTTTACCTCACCTTAAAATCGCAATGTTTCAGCCACATAGGGCCGTTTTCAAGCCAATGACAAGAATAAAACTTGTTTTTGTGGTGGGTATGTAATTTGATTAATTGGAAATTCAGTACCATGGAAATGTTTTTCTAGGGTTATGACAGTTTTTCTATTTTGTGTGTAATAGTGAGCATAGTCTGCGCTCTATTTGATCTGTGAGGCATTGATCTTAGTCTAAACAGGATTGTACAAGTTTTGAGAGCAAGAGAGAAGAGTTTTCATTCCAATTCAAGTTGCATATCCAAATCCCATTTCTTTGTGTGCCACTTGTTTATTTAAATGCCCCTTAATAAGCAAGCATTTCGCAAAATGATGGGTGATAAGGCACAGTAGCTATTAGTTGAGAAATATTCCCTCAGAAACTGTTGTATGATCTCAAAATCTTCAGAGAAATTAAGGAGAAATTAAAGGCCCCATTACACTGGCCGATTTTGGCTGGTGCAGCGAGCGCCGATCAATGAGACAGGTCATTGATCGGCACTCGTTTGCTCTTGTCACAAGGAGCTATGTATGGGGACTAGCGGTTGTTACTCCGATTGCTCGTCCCCATACATTATTATCATGTCGGCAGCGCATCTAGTTCATCTGCTGATCGCTGCCCTGTTTACACAGGGCAATTATCGCCAATGAGCGTTCTATGAACGCTTGTCTGCACGATAATCCCCCAAGTGTAAAACCCCCTTTAATCAGCATTGAGGATGCTCGTATAGGCTTATGATGGAAAGATAAACAGGAAAAAGAAAATTTACTATGATCTGATCCAAAACTGAAAGAATAGTCGAAGATATTCTTTTGGCAGGAAAGGCTGGATTAGTAACATATTGTCTTTGCAGGAAAACGTGGGAGTGGGAAAAGTCTTTGAAATAAGACAGTGTGCAGAATAAAGTGCTTATAGAATAGAAATAATTCCTGTCCAATTTGATATAAACAACACAGTTTGAGCATTATTAACATTGACAGAAAATAAATTTGCCCCGTATTGGGAGCATAATGGGATTCAATAGTGAACACATTTTCTTTCAGCTGGCCCTGAAGTAGTAATTATGGGCCCTGTGGGTAATTACCTGGTTCCTTATAGGCAATTCATGGAGCATCTGTAGCTTGTTATGTATTGAATTTTCATATTAATACTTTTTTTTTTTAGTGTTCACATGTGGAAATGATACTATAATAAATGAATCTAAAAACAACCTTTCATTTTCAATATCACAAAGTTACACTTATAATTTATAGTTTAATCCTAACTTGAGCTGGATGTACCCATTACTCTGGCAGTATATGAATATCTTAAAGGACCAGTGTCACGAAAAAAAAATTTTTTTAGATCAATTTGACTTTAGTGTGTTATTAAACATTTTTTTATTTATTTGTGTGTTTGTGTTTTACTTTGTTGTATTTTTTCACTTTTTCTTCCCTATGGGGGCTGCCATTTTTTTTTCCATTTCTGTATGTGTCGATTAACGACACATACAGACATGGAATACGGCACATACAGTCCCATAGTGAATGCGAACGGGGCCCGTTCCATCCACTATGCTGTACGCCATCTGTGTGGGAACGGCGCATGCGCAGCTCCCACACAGTCCAAGTTGAACTGTGCGACATCCGGCACCATTTTCCTGTGGACCGGAAGTCGCGGCCGGACAGTAAGATTACTAATTCCGGTCGCGGCTTCCGGACCTGTGCACTTGGAGCGGCGGTAGCAGACGGAGCGGACGGACCGGAGGGAGCGGCGGCGGCAGGAGCAGGTAAGTTATTTCTATGTATGTTCGTGTTTTAGTGTGTGTTTACTACTGTATGTTAACCTACTACATTGTGTGTTAGCTCAAAAAATGGCGACACACAGTGTAGGAGGTTTGACCGTTCATTCCCCTCGTTTCTCCCGGCAATAGCCAGGATAAAGGAGGGGGGTTCTGAGAGCTCACTAGAGCGAGTGCGTTTTCTCAAATTTTGCAGCATAAAGCAATGTGGTTGCTTTACCACATGCAATGCTGCAATTTTGGGAATTGCTCCATCTAGTGACCAGCGCTGGGAAATATTATAAATTAGAATCTAATTTATAATATTTCCTGACTCGTGAAAAAAATAAAAAAATGAGAACAATGTCTAATCACCTATACACTGTTTAACTAAAAAAAAAAAATTTTTTTCTAGCGACACATTACCTTTAAGGTCAATATTTGTGTCCAAGTTTTGTGTGGGCCATAGACATTGATTGTAGTAAAAAACAATAGTCATGTGACATAAGACACCCTTAAGAGGAATGTGTCACATCTATTTGTTTTTCTAATTAAACCAGAGAGTGAAACATATTCTGTTTTTTTAATCTTTTTTTATTTTCTGCATGTAGATTTTTTTTTTCTGATTTTCTGTACATTATAATGAGGGCAGCCATCTTGCCTGAGCAACAGCTCTGTTATGTTACCAACATTCAGAGATATGCTTTACAACAGCCATGTGGACCATAGGAAATAATAATCTAGAGATGACCCCATGACTTCTATCGGAGAGTGCTCTAGACATTCTCTGTGATCTGTGCAGAGGTCAGTGTGCATAGAGGGGGAGGAGGTGAGCTGTACCCATCACTTACTGTCAATGGTAGCTCTTGTGTTATCTGCCGCCATATTTATAATAGGGGTGTTACCTTTCATTGTAATTCTGCCTTTAAAGATAATAAGATGACTTCTGAAAAGTGACCTCTACAGATCAAGACGTGGCAGTCTAGTGTAATGCTCAGTGGCCGATGTGAAAACTGCAATATTTCAGCAGTATTATTTAATATAGATAATGACATTAAAAATGACTAAAAAAAAATACATCATCAAAATGTAAAAAAATCCATCATGTTTAACATAAAAACTTGATTTAACTCCTTACCACACTGCACCATAATAGTGATAATTAACACTCAGGAAGTGTGAGTCTATTGTAAGGCTCAGTGGCCGATTTGAAAACTGCAATATTTCAGAATTCTTATTTAATATAGATAATGACGTTAAAAATAAAAAATAAATACATCACCAAAAATTCTTAAAAAAACATGTTTAACATAAAAACTTGATTTAACTTCTTACCACACTGCACCATAATAGTGATAACTAACACAAACCGATGTATTAATACAACACTGTACTATTAAGATGCATCACTTGCGGGTGTCAACTGTAATATACAGCCGACATTCTAATCTAACAGATGGGATCAAAGATAACTCCAATCCCAGCCCTTTAACCCCTTAGATGCCGTAGTAAATAGAAATAGTGTTTGATAGAGGAAGGGGCTCCCTCTGTAACCCATCGGCCCCTGCGAGCGATTGTGAAGTGCTAATTGGCTGCTACAGAAACCGGAGGTCTAACACTGGCCTCCTGGTTTGCCATACACGGAGGCCTATTAGACCTTGTCAGTGGTGGTGATTAATAGGCTTCCTGAATCTGACAGTTATAATACATTGCACTAAAAAAGTAGTGCCATGAATTATGACAGCGGACAGAAGATGAGACCTTCGAGTCCCCTAGTGGGACTAAAAAAATAAAAAGGAGAAAATATGTAGAAAAATAAATAATTAAAAAATTAATTTTAAAATTGAAATATCAGTATAACGCAAAACAAGGCAAAATTCCTGGTCCTTCTGAGGCTGGTAGTGTACCCAAACAGCAGTTTATGACTATATATGAGATATTACCATACTCAGGAGAACCTGCTTAATTATTTATAGATTGTGTGTCTGCAGTGGCAAAAGCTGGAAACAACATATTGTTAGGAATCTAAATATCTGATGCTTTAAGGTTGCCATTCCTATCAGCCAATCAGGGATCTGACTCTGTGTCTAATCTTGAGCTAAAGCATGGTGTTTAACCCTTTAAGGACAGTCTATTTTGACAGTCATACAGTCATACCTCACAAAATGGTTAATAATTAACTTTTACCATATGTCTACTTTATGTTGGCATAATTTTTTTGTAACTTCCTTTTATTTTTTTTAGGACGTTGAAAGGCTTATAACTTTAGTACCAATTTTTCCCCTTTTTTAAGTAAATTTCAAAAAGCTACATTTTTAGGGACCAATTCAGTTCTGAAGTGACTTTGAGGGGCCAATATAATAGAAATCCCTATAAATGACCCCATTTTAGAAACGGCAACCCTTACAATATTTTAAACTGCATTTACAAACTTTGTTAACCCTTTAGATGTTTCACAGGAATTAAAGCAAAGTGAAGATGAACTTTCAAAACGTAATTTTTTTTCCAGCTTCTCTCTGGCAGGGCAATAACGGCATGGCATGGCACAGCATGGCTTTTATCTGCTGCTTAGGCACACGGCAGGGCTCAGAAGGGAAGGAGCGCCATTTGGCTTTTAGAGCACAGCTTTTGCTAGAATGATTTTCGGGCACCATGAAGCGTTTGCAGAGACCATGAAGTACCAGTACAGTGGAAACCTCAAAAAAGTGGCCACATTTTGAAAACAAAATCCCTTAAGGAATTTATGTAGTGGTATAGTGAGCACTTGGACTCCACAGGTGTTTCATAAAAGTTATAAACACTGGGCCGCGAAAATGAAAAATTACTTTTTTACAATAAAATGTCGCTTTAGCCCAAAATTTTTATTTATACAAGGGGTAGTAGGAGATAAAACAAACCACAATGTGTTACGCAATTTCTCCTTCAATTCCCCATATGTGGTCATAAACTTCAGCACTCTGCAAAGCTCAGAAGAGAACCATACCTACCTACCTACTTTGGTATTTTTTACTACTTTGCAACATAATTCCAGAGGCCCAGAAGTGTTGAAATATTAGAAACCCGTCAGAAGTAAGGGCCTGTTCACATTCGCGTTTGGTTTCCATTCATGAACGGAAAGCCGAACAGAAACTATTGCTTCTGTTTGCATTACCATTGATTTCAATGGTAATGCTGCCATTGCAGTTGGTTTCTGTAATGACGGGGTAAGGAGACAGACAGGTGAACCCTAATCTACCTGCCACTCAGTCCCTGCCTACTTGCACGACCCGTCCCAGGCGACGGCGTATGACTGGGCGACGGTCCCTACGCTCAATATGTGCACGAGAGACAAACACACAAGGGTACACAGAAGCTAAGGGAAATGGGGCAGTTGTCCACGGCAAGACCGTGAGCAACAAGAGTAGTGAACGAGCCGAGTCAAACCAGGAGTGTACGAGGTACCAAACGCAGAGCAGGAGCGTAGTCAGTAAAGCCAGGGTCAAAATGAAGCAGAGGTCAATAGTAATAGCTGGAACAGCAGAGCCAGGAAACAAGGGAGAATCACAGGCAAAGACAAGAAGCAAATGAAGGTATACATAGACTCTAGAACCGTCTGGCCAGGCTGTGATAGGTTCTCCCACTCCTCAGCCTACCAGCCTGAGTGGTAGCAGATCGAGTCACTCTATCAGACCTAGGAGCAGATGCAGACTGATTAATCACGGGCGTCGACACAGAAGCTATATCTGGCAGATCCTTTACAGTTTCTATTTGTTTCTGTTCCATAAAGTTTCAGGTTTTTTCACAGAAACAATAGCAGGGTCGACTACGCTATTGTTCCATGAAAAATCTGAAACTTTACAGAACCGAAACAAACGGAAATCAACTGCAACGGAAGCATTACCATTGAAATCAATGGTAAATCAAACGGAAGCAAAAGTTTACATTCGGCTTCCCATTCATCGGTTCCTCCAATGGAAAGGTTTAACGAAACTGATGAACGAAAAATAAACGCTGATGTGAGCAGGCCCTAACCCCATTTTGAACACTACACTGCTTAAGTGAGTTTTGTCAATAATAATTATTGCATAAGAATTTGGTCATAAAAATATTTGTGGACAAATTAAGATAAATTTTGTGGACAATTTAGTTAATAACATTTATGGCACACCAATTAGTATTAAAACTTATGGCGCAGCAATTATGTGGTATAACTTGGTGTGCACCAATTAGGAGTAAATCTTATGGCGCAGCAGTTAGGTGGTATAACTTGGTATGCACCAATTAGTTGTAATACTTAGGGCGCAGCATCAGGAGATATTACTTGTCGTGCACCAATTAGGAGAAAATCATATGGTGCAGCGCAGCAATCAGGTGGTATAATGCGCTGTTCACCAATTAGGAGTTAAATTGTATATTCTGGGAGTGATCCAAGAACTGCCACTGAGTAGGATGGGGGGCAAATATGAGGGGCACAGATGGGGTGATGCAGGGGTAAATCACCATTTTTGGGGTGATAAAGGGGCTAACAGGTGTTTTAGGGCCTAATTCTTCCAGTTTTGCAACAGAGCTCACTCTAACAGTCTCAATAAAGGAAATAAGCCGGTTAGGGAACAGTCTTCAGTATAAAATAATGCCACCCCACGTGTCATAATGCTGTGATTGATCAGTCGCATTGACTGACCAATCACAGCGATCACCAGGCGAGGACCATTATGATTCTTCCCCCGGCCGTTAGTAGTGGTTGGCCACTGTCGGTGACAGCAGCCATCACTGCTGTGTCACTGTGTTATTTGACAAGATGACAGTTAAAAGCCATGTCGTGATAGTATGGCAAACGTGCTACATGTGATGCCGTACTGTTACGGCTTGGTGCAGCAGGGGGTTAAACCTGGTTCTACACTTAGTCTTTGCTTGTTTATACTATCCTGGCTTGTATTGCTCTGAAACCACTCCTTGTACCTCGTATTGCTTCCTCTGCTTTTCTGGTATACTGACTTTGGCTTGAATTCCTGGGTTAACCATTGCTTGCTGACTTGGCTATGTCTGCACTCTTCTGGATTTAACCTCGGCTCTGACTACTGGTAATACATCTGCTTGCTGATTTGGCTACCTCAGTTTAATCCTCACTTTTCGACCCCGGCTGGTTTAGTAAACTCTCTTCCTGCTTGCCCTTGGTTTTCTGGTCTGGTCATTGCTTTCAAGCTGCACCAGTACTCTGACTTCACACTCCACAGACACAACCTGGGTCCCTAGCAGCCAAGTCCATCCTTGCGGCGGGCTCTTGTGAACACCTAGGGGCAGTCTTAAACTCTGTTGACCGGAGTGGTGTTGGAATATAGCTAGCGTGTTATCCTTGGAGATTTTGTCCCAATTAGTACATTCAGCATTTAGGGACTGCCTAAATAGCAATTCCATAACACATATTTGGCACAAAAATGACATATCTGTGGAAAAATTGAAATTTTTCACCCAACTTTCATTGAGCACTAATTTCTGGAAAACACCTGCGGGGTCAGAATGTTCACTATGCTCCTAGATGGATACCTTGAGGGGTATCGTTTTTAAAATATGGTCACTTCATTTGGGTTTATTTAATTATTACACCTTAGAGCCTTTGCAGTAGTGAATAGTGGTGAAGAGCAGTGAGTGCACAGCACGAGAGGGTTAGATGGAAATAATAATGGAAATCTGTAACGGTGCAAAATTGTGGAAAGATATGTAGACTAAAAGGAGAGTTTTATAGTTAGTTCTACATAATTTTAATATGCATAAATTTTTTTGCCAATTATTTTACTATTTTAGCAACATATCTTTCATATTCTATTTCTTTAAACTTTACTATTTAATTACAGGTTTTAATTATTTCTTTTTTTACCCTCAAATTATTCCT
The DNA here is from genome assembly GCF_050947455.1 of Rhinoderma darwinii. NCBI lineage: Eukaryota > Metazoa > Chordata > Amphibia > Anura > Rhinodermatidae > Rhinoderma > Rhinoderma darwinii. Next base: position 389,335,801 of record NC_134688.1, on the reverse strand, counting down.
ATGACCCCTCAGATAGATTTATTTTTTTTCAGGAGTAGAATTACAAATATTGTGCACATACAGTATGATTGTTGCTTCATATAGAAAAGTTACATCTGTAGAAATATTTTTTACTCATAGCTCAATTACTAGTATAATCCAATAAAGAATATTATAGGACATTTAAAAGTCATTGTGGAGTCTACCCAGTGTAATGTAAAAATGTACATAAAATAGATTTATTTATCTTTACCTCTATAAAAAAAAAAGAATAAAAGAAAACAGAAAAACAAAGAAAAACTTTCTGCAGGGATTATAAATGTTAATTGCCAAGCTGTTTGCCCTTAAACTGTTTATGTTTACAGATACCTATTACTGAAACCAATTAAAGAGCTCAAGCAGTAGTAAAACAAATTGACCTAATTTGTTCCTCAGCTAGTCAGGTAAACATAGCAATTTAAAGAATGGTCTTTAATTAGATTAACACATGTTAATTTCTGAAAAATGTTTCAATTCATTAAAATAAGAACGTAATATTTTAGAAATACTAATCATTGGTTATTGCAATATTTTTTGTTGTTAAATTTGAATTCATTTGCTTGAAATATTTTTTTTAGGCTGAGGTGTCACTTAAAGCTAATCTTAATATTTGAACGTTATTTTGCAATTTATTTGTAGATATAACTTAGATACAAATTTGTTAAGGTGCTAGTAAATTTATTTAGTAATCCTATCCATTTCTTTTATATAATATATATTATATCCTAGAGTTATATTTACAATTCTGTGGGTTTCTACTAGAATCAGTCAACACTCTGTCTACAGACACACCCTTAACTGTTTAGCTGAACTGCTATAAAGCAATATCAACAAAACCTATATGAGCTCTTTAATAATCAGAAAAATGATATGTTCCGATATGAGACACGACCAACAACTCATCATCCAAAGGAACATTATAAAATTCCATATTTTTTTTAATAATAAATCACAAAATAGTCAATAATCGGGCTCTGCTGGAAATACCAGAGCATTAGTTTTCTAACATATTTAAGAAACAAAAATATGGAAGAGCACTAAACAACAGTATGTTACATATCATGGCTGGGGTGTGTAGATAGACTATTTGATTGTTTTACTTTCTTTAATTCGGCAGATTTACTAATACTCGCTAAGTTTTAGACAGTGTAAACTTAGACAAGGCAGTCAGAAGATACACCAAATTTATCAACGTGGTGGATGTTGTATGATAAGTTTGGCATATCTAGCTAGACATGATAGACACTTTCTCTTCCATAAACATCCTCTTGTCTAGTTTATGCCATTTTTTGTTCCAAAATGTTGGAGCAATTTTGGTGCACAGAGTTGCATTTTAAACCACGCTCCTTTCTACTAGCGTACACCCCTTTCTAGCTAAGTCATCTTCCCCGTGCCGAGTGCATCACAAAAAGTGTCTAAAACAGGTAATACATTTGGCGCACAGCATGTACTCCAGAGTTATGGCTCAATTTGACTTCTGCCATGTTTTAAAGAGTAAATCTGCTGCAATGATTTTATGCCAGAAACACACAAGGCTAATAATGAAAAAAATCTAAATAATCCACATATATTTCAATAAATACATAGGTATAATAATCCAATAACAGATATATTTTAAAATATTGTAAATAAGAGCACTGTACAAAAATATTGGGATATCGAATAGATGACATGTGTCAAAAGAAGATTAGGTAAGTATTCTCACCCCTAGACATGATGGTTGTGGTATGGACCACGAGTACACTTTGACACGCGTTTCACTATTTCTTCAGCTTTGTCAGGAGATGTTATTAGAGGGGACTCACCTCTCACTTTGGGCTTGGTCTAAAAATGTGACATAAGTAGCTTTATTCAGGACTAATTAAAAATAGCTATTAACAGATGGGAAGATTTTAAGACAAAAATGTAGGCAGTTAACATCTAGTGCAGAATACTTAACTAATTAATTAATTAACAGCTACAATGCCCTTAGTGATTGTGTATTTTTCATTGACATAAGATTTTGGTCTTTCTCGACTGATTCTCATCCAAAAGTCATTGTTGCTCTCTTCAACTAGTCTTTTTGAAAATAAAAAATACTACTGATAATCTCCTAGATGCCTTTTATTTTTCTGTTGGTGTTGTTGTTATTGTTGTTCTTTCATCATTTCACGCCTGTCTGTTTTCTTTGTGGCAATCTAAGGCAAATATGTCAGGACATTTAAAAAAATACTCTAGATGCTTTTATTCTCTTCTAACTATGCCATAGCATAATATTATTAGAGATATATAGAGCTCTAAGTTAAATTAACTGTTTTTCTAAGTTCATTTTCTATTAAATATTGTTACAAAACATAATAAGTTGCTAAGATTATAGTGGAGAATGAGGATTAGTAATAGTTGTGTTATTGATGTTTTTCAGCTTCATTCATTATTTATTTACAGACAACAGACACAGCTCATTTTTCTCATTTCAGTTCCACTGTAACAGTATAAAATCAATATATTATTTTTAAAATATTTATCAGAAGAACAGATCAAATGATTGAATCTTGAACAATTCTATTTTCCATTCATCCTCCAAAAACTTGAATTTGCTGCCTCAAATGTGTAGAATCAAATCAACAATTTCTATATATAAACAAAAATTATATTTTCCACTAATTCCAAGAACAAATTACCCTAATGCTCTAGGAATCTCAAACAAATAGATTCTAACACTAGATACTAGCACAAATCCTCCTTAAAGGGAATGTGTCGCAAATTAAACCTTTTTTTTTTAAGTGTCGTTACTTATTTCTATTATATTTTTTACGTTTTTTGCTGTATTTTTTTTTTTCCGTATGGTGGAAAGTATTAAAAATTAAATAATAATTTGACATGTTTTCCAATGTTGGCCACCAGGGGGAGCACTTCCCAGAATTACAGCAAGGTGAATAAGGCAAAGCAACCTGACTCACAGCTGCTGTAAATGTGGGAGGGAATCTCACCCCCCCCCTCTCACAAGCCAGGTAAAGGTGTTTTCAAATTGCTAAGCAGTGTCTGGCAGCCATAATGGGTGTGATTCTGCAGCTGGAAGAAGTTATAGGACACACCAAAAGGCTAAGTATATGTTCACACGCTTACTAAACAAAGGGAAAACAGCTCCTGATTTTCAGCCATTTTTTAATCAAACTCGCGTTATTTAACGGCCGTTTTTGGAGCTGTTTTTCTATAAAGTCAATGAAAAACGGCTCCAAAAACGTCCCAAGAAGTGATGTGCACTTCATTTTGGTCGGGCGTCTTTTTACGTGCCGTTTTTGGAAAACTACCACGTAAAAAACGACCTGTCGGAAACAGAACGTCGTATTTCCCATTGAAACCAATGGGCAGATGCTTGTAGGCGTTCTGCTTCCGATTTTTCAGCTGAAAACATTGTGTGTGAACATACCCCTAGGGTATGTGGACACGCTAACTGCATTTACGTCTGAAATGACGGAGCTGTTTTCAGGAGAAAACAGCTCCGTCATTTCAGACGTAATTGCTCGTACTCGCGTTTTGCGAGGCGTCAATTACGGCCGTAATTTGGAGCTGTTCTTCATTGAATTCAATGAAAAACGGCTCAAATTACGTCCCAAGAAGTGTCCTGCATATAATGTATATAAGTGTGCTGCACTTCTTTGCCGAGGCTGTTATTTTACATGCCGTCTTTTGACAGCGACGCGTAAAATTACAGGTCGTCGGCACAGTACGTCGGCAAACCCATTCAAATGAATGGGCAGATGTTTGCCGACGTATTACGCCTGAAAATAGGTCGTGTGAACCCAGCCTTAGAATGATGAAAGTGAAGTGAATGACTTTTCAGTTGACCGGTTCACACGCCGGTTCACACGCCGTGTATTTGACATGTTTTTTTTTTTGCACATTTTACGTGCAAAAAAACCACATAAAAAACGCTTGATTACACTTGATTTTGTTTGTTTGGGGGATGTGTGTGTGTGTGTGTGTGTTCTCGCCGCTGATTCTTCAAAACAGCTGATAAGCGGCTATGAAGTATCAGCGGCGCCCGTGCACACTCCACTCTGCCACACACACACACACACACACACACGGGAAAAGTCTTAAAGGGGTCGTCCAGGAAAACATTGCTCCGCACCTGTCCTCAGGTCGTGTGTGGTATTACAGCTCTGTCCTATTCACTTCAATGGAGGTGAACTGCAATACCAGACACAACCTGAGGACAGGTGCGGCGCTGTTTCTTCAATCCGGACACCCCTTCTGTCCTGAGATGACCCGACGGGGGAGGCAGGTGTCAGAGCCACCCACCGCCATCACCGCAGACAGAACCACACAACTATGGCATGAGGGCAGGGCTTGTCCTGAGTGCACTGTCTCTTGTTATGGACAGAGTTATAGTCACATGAACCCCGTCTGATGAACCGGTAACCTAGGTCCGATCACATGACAGAGGGGGTCACCAAAACCCTGTGCACCCTCAGCTCGTCCATCCAGCCCTTTCCTGGTTATATCTGCGTCTGGGAAAGCTGGGTGACCACCATTACCCCTCATACTGGAGTGTTTAGGGATGTGACTAATGAACCTCTCACACTCCAGTAGGAGGGGTAATGCTGGTCACCCAGCTTTCCCAGACCCCTGAACGGTAAATCTCTCTAATTGTGCTGAGACTGAGAGGTTCATTAGTCACATCCCCAAACAGTCTCAGCACAACTAGAGAGATTTACCGTTCAGGGCTTTCCCAGTACAGTTTCATCGTGTGTCCTTCACACAAGGGAGGGAGGGGGGGGGCCGTCGGGGGGGGGGGGGGGGGCGTTTCGGGGGGGCCGTCGGGGGGGGGCGTTTCGGGGGGGGGGGGTGTGTTGGGGGAGGGGGGCGTCGGGTGGGGGGGCCCGTCGGGGGTCATGAGAGCGGGGGTCTGTGAGGTAGAGAGTGGGACATGCAGAGACACACATCTTACCTGCAGTGCAGCTGGTCTTCAAGATGGCGCCTGCTCTCTCCCTGCAAACAGCTGCTCTGCTCTGTCTGACTCTGACCTGCGTCTGCGCAGGACAGAGCCATAGTGCAAAGTCAATGGGACGAGTCCCGTTCATTGACTCCTATGGACTGGATCTGCCGTATTCCATGTCTGTATTTGTCGTTAATCGACACATACAGAAATGGAAAAAAAAATGGCAGCCCCCATAGGGAAGAAAAAGTGTAAAAATAAAAAAAGTAACACACAAACACACAAATTAATACAAACGTTTTTAATAAAACACTAACATCAAACTGATATTAAAAAATTTTTTTTGGTAACACTGTTCCTTTAAAGTAAAACTTTGGTCAAAAGCTAAAACTGACGATTTATGTCACATCAATGTAGCCTATATTTCCAAAAAAGTATTATTTACCTGAATGCAGTCATTGTAGATTTACCCTACTAGGCTAACCATTGCAGTTGGCAGTTATAACATTTCCTATGCTGCCTGCCTAGCTGCTCATTCAAGTGCCCCTTAGGTGTCATGTTGTCATGGCCAGCACAGGCTTCAACTGCAAACATGTGGAAAATAGTAGGTAACCACTAAAATTAAGCATTGAGGTAAGTAGAATTTTAAGTTGACCAACACCAGCAGATGACATGGCTCCCCAAACCATCACTCACTGTGGAAACTTCACACTGGACCACAAGCAACTTGGATTGACGCCTCTCCACTCTTCCTCCAGACTCTGGGACCTTGATTTCCAAATGAAATGCAAAATTTACTTTCATCTGAAAACCGGACTTTGGACCACTGAGCAACAGTGTTGGTCCACTATGTTATATCAAGTCCAGAGTCAACGCAGCCGTCTACCAGGAAATTTTAGAGCACTTCATGCTTCCCTCTGCTGACAAGTTTTATAGAGATGCTTATTTCATTTTCCAGCAGAACTTGGCACCTGTCCACACTGCCAAAAGTACCAATACCTGGTTTAATAACCACAGTATCACTATGCTTGGTTGGCCAGCAAACTCGCCTGACCTAAACCCCATAGAGAATCTATGGGGTATTGTCAAGAGGAAGATAAGAGACACCAGAGCCAACAATGCAGACGAGCTGAAGGCCGTTATTAAAGCAACCTGGGCTTCCATAACACCTCAGCAGTGCCAATGGCTGATCGCCTCCATGCCACACCGCATTGATGTAGTAATTCATGCAAAAGGAGCCCCAACCAGGTATTGAGTGCATATACTGTACATACTTTTCAGTAGGCCAACATTTCGGGATTAAAAATCATTTTTGAAATTGGGTTTATATAATATTAAAATTTTCTGAGACACTAATTTTTGGGTTTTCATTAACTGTTACCCATAATCATCAACATTAGAAGAAAAAAATGCTGGAAATAGAACACTCTGTGTGTAATGAATCTATATAATATATGAGTATCACTTTTTGAATTGAATTACTGAAATTAATACACTTTTTGATGGTATTCTAATTCATTGAGAAGGACTAGTGTATGTGTGTATATATATATATATATATATATATATATATCATGCGTGCTATCTATCTACTTTTGTGTTGGTCCACTATGTTATATCAAGTCCAGAGTCAACGCAGCCATCTACCAGGAAATTTTAGAGCACTTCATGCTTCCCTCTGCTGACAAGTTTTATAGAGATGCTTATTTCATTTTCCAGCAGAACTTGCCACCTGCCCACACTGCCAAAAGTACCAATACCTGGTTTAATAACCACAGTATCACTGTGCTTGGTTGGCCAGCAAACTCGCCTGACCAAAACCCCATAGAGAATCTATGGAGATATGTCAAGAGGAAGATAAGAGACACCAGAGCCAACAATGCAGACGAGCTGAAGGCCGTTATTAAAGCAACCTGGGCTTCCATAACACCTCAGCAGTGCCAATGGCTGATCGCCTCCATGCCACACCGCATTGATGTAGTAATTCATGCAAAAGGAGCCACAACCAGGTATTGAGTGCATATACTGTACATACTTTTCAGTAGGCCAACATTTCGGGATTAAAAATCATTTTTGAAATTGGGTTTATATAATATTCAAATTTTCTGAGACACTAATTTTTGGGTTTTCATTAACTGTTACCCATAATCATCTTTTATGAATTGAATTACTGAAATTAATTAACTTTTTGATGGTATTCTAATTCATTGAGAAGGACTAGTGTATGTGTGTGTGTATATATATATATATATATATATATATATATATATATATATATATCATGCGTGCTATCTATCTACTTTTGTGTTTACTGTTTATCTATTTCCTATAATTGTATTTAATCTACTATTATTACATATATACAAGCAGTTTGTGTGATTTAATGTACACGTAACCTCAGAATTGCAAGCCCAAGCAAAGCGTTTGGGGCTTGAACATTATTTTGTATTTTCTTTTAAAAAAAATACCATTCACATCAAAAGTTAAAGTCAATTTTTAACTTAAGTGCATCAATTTGTAAGGCATTTTTGAAAACATTTATCATAAAGGAAATGTTTACATGACAGGACAGTACTATAATTACACTAAAGTAAATCAACATCAGGTTTCTTTGCAAATTATGATCTCTGTAAGAAATCATAATACATTTAGTAAAAGCCATTAACTAGACTTATGAATTTTCTATTATAATTTATTTGATATCCATATACTTCACACAAAAATTGCCACCTTGTCACCTATTACAATTTCATTTTTTGGGGGAAAACAACATAGTTGCAAAAAAAACCTTCACTAGTATCACCTACCTGCTGGTGCAATTTCACACTTTTAAGCAGCTGATAACTTTTGTAGTGATCAGAAATCATATTGTTCTTGATTGTTAAAAAAAACTATAAACAATAATCATAATTATGTGTTAAAATTATTAATCGGTTCATATCTGGGTTATTCCTACCTTAAGGACCAGATACAGATTATCAATTTTTAGTACATCTACATATAACTATCAAGATTATTTTGTGGAATTTGTTTTGTGACCAATATGGCTTTATTTTTTAATTTTTAAATAACATATTTTTTGTTTTTTTTAGAATTATTAGGCTTGTAGTTTGTAAAAATAGGAAAAAAAAGTAAATGCTTTTTAAATTCTACCTAATTTTTCTGGTTATTATATAGGGTATATCTAAGATAGAAGTTATATTTATGTTTGGCATCATCTACTGTTTACTTTTGATATATTACATGTACAATTTTTGATCATTTAAATATCAGTGGCTTAGGGGCGATGCTATGTATTTATTTATCACTTTTGTTTGTTATTATACATAGTCTGTCCCCCAATGGTCAAAATAGACCATTGAGGTCTGTATTATTTCATACATTTTCTTGACACTATGGTTTCTTAACTGGGGCTGTTACAACCTTGTTACTCTGATATTTGTCATTGTTAGGGAAAGCCTCAACTAGCCTCCTTCTACCAGTGTTCCAATGACCCGGTTCACAATTTTCTGATAGTCGTAGATTTCATATAATTGTCCCTATTTTCGTGCCTATTACTCTCTACATTGGCTTACACTATTTACCTTTGTTCATTTTCTACCATTGTGTCCCTCCTTTTCCTGACACATTTCTCCATCCTCTATCTCTGGTGACGCTTCTTCAAGGGATCTGTGTGTATTTGATAACTCCAGCTCCACTGTGCTGCAGAAACATTCATCTGTGGTATGGGATGGAGACCACTAAAGAGAGCTGAGAATGATAAAATACCTTTTCAAACTAGAATATGGTTGTATCGTGCTTTGAGAGATGCTTCCTTAAGTCTCTAATTAACGTAGTGTGTATATAGAGTATCACGAATCATGACTAGAGACAATCTCTTATCTTGCAATATATAAATTAATTTATAGAAAAACGTATGTCAAAAACAATATTTGATTATGTATTTTATGATAGTGAATTATATCAAGCAATGTGCTGGAATCCATTCCATGGTCTGGTTTCAAACTTCCATTTCCCGGTTCCTCTTTTCGTGGACAAAATGGCAGAGACTACACGTGGGGGATGGTGGATGAATTGGTGTCTCACTACTCCTGGTGCGATGTATCGGGGAACCCCGCCCTTTCTCAAGCAGCACCACTGAAGAGAACCATGTTCTTGCACCTGCATACACGTTTTGTATCATTTTGTTGGAAATGCGCACTAAGAACCTCCCTATTTGTAAGTAGATTTAGCAGTAATGCATATTTATTTATATTTAGTGGCTTAGGTGGCATTAGTGTCGCAGTGTGCTGTCGCCATTTCTTTTTCTGCTGTATATTTGCAGTCACAGGTGTTCTTGCATCTGCATACACGTTTTGTATCATTTTGTTGGAATGTGCTGTTCAAACTTTTGTTGTGTTGAAGAGAACCATCCGTTGCCACAGATGAATGTTTCTGTATTATTTCTGAATATCCCTAATGAATATATGAATATTAACCAATGGTGTGCCACTTATGGAAAAAGGAATATCTGAAGGGTCATCAGACACGTAAATTGTCTTCTATATGTATGATGAGTAATTTTATCTTTTACCCTATTGTGCACCGCTTTGCCCATCCGTGAAATATTTCAGTACAAGTCATTACTATTTCTGTAGCATTACTGATTGTTATTGGATGAATTTTAAGGTATCAGTGACAGATATGTTTTAGTAATATTTCTTTACTATGATATGTGTTTGTACTTTGGATAGAATAGTCTTATTCTGTTTTTGGTGATATGAACTAAAAAAAAAGGGAGTGGCACTGGAGCAACAGTTACTATCTTTTCACTTGGGTGCCCATCAGCTACCAGATTGCTAGTGCAGCCAGTTTAAACCTGCACCTTAAAGTGTAACCGTTGTTTACATTTTTACATTTGTTTACATTTGTTTACATAGGTCAATATGTGAAACGTTGCAATATATCCTATTAGACCAAAAATCCTCTTTGTCTACTCATCAGACTCCCCCCTGTTTCCTAACTGTTCACTCACTGTAAATTTACTACTAAAATCCATGTTTAGTGAGGCAGAGATGCAGACAGCTCACGAAGGGATCAGTTTACAGCTGCCTATAAAAGTCTATGTAGAGGGGAGAAGAGATCATGAGGAGGGAGCTCCTGGAGGGAGACTGATGAGGGAGGTACAGATAGACATTCTACTAGTATCCAGCACTGTGGTGAGATAGTAAACACTTACTAGAAGCAGCATGGAGGCTATTAACCCTTTAATGACCAGCCTATTTTAAACCTTAATGACCGAGCAATTTTTTACGTTTTTCCATCGTCGCATTCCAAGAGCTATAATTTTTTATTTTTGCATTGACATAGCTGTATAAAGACTTGTTTTTTGCGGGACAAGTTGTGTCTTTTAATAGCACCATTTTGGGGTACATATAATTTATTGATTATCCTTAATTAACTTTTTTGGTGGGTAATAGAAAAAAAACAGCAATTTCACTACACTTTTTTGCATCCTAAATTTATGCCGTTTACCGTATGGTATAAATAACACAATAATTTAGTGGGTTGTTACGATTGCAACAATGCCAAATTTATATTGATTTTGTATGTTTTACTACTATTACACAGTAAAATGTTTTTTTTTTATTAAATATTTGGTTTTGTGTCTCCATATTTGAAGAGCCTTAACTTTTATATTTTTTTGCCGATGCATCTGTATGAGGACTTTTTTTTGCGGGACGACTTGTCGTTTTTATTGGTACCATTTTGGAGTAGATGCGACTTTTTAATCACTTTTTATCACATTTTTTTTAAGGCAGGTTTCACAGAAAACAGCAAGTTTTGTATTTTATTTTTTACAGCGTTCGCCGAGTGAGATAAATAATTTTAATAACTTTATAGTCGTAACGGACACAGCAATACCAAATATGTGCAACTTTTTAACTTTTTTTATTTTTTAATAATAAAGCACTTTGTAAGGTGAAAAAGTGGGTTTTTCATGTTTTTTTCATTTTTTTCATTTATTAACTTTATTAAATTATTATTTTTTTTACTTTGTTTACCAGTCTCACTAGGGGACTTCACTATGCGACTGTCCGATCGCTATTATAATACACGGCAAAGTATATTGCAGTGTATTACTACCTGTCCGTGTAAAGCGGACATGCATCTGCTAGGCCATGCCTCTGGCCTAGCTGGGATTAACTGGGGCAGACCTGGGGGCCTTTATTAGGTTTCCCAGCTGCCATAGAGGTCACCGACACCCTGCGATCACACGCAGAGTGCCGGTGGGGTGAGAGCTCCCTCACTTTCTCCAAAACCACTCAGATGCGGAGCTTGCTATTGAGCGCCGCATCTGAAGGGTTAAACGAGCTTAATCGATACTGATATTGACCTCGCCCGTTCGAGCAGGGATGCTTCCAGCCCTCAGTTACCGAAGGTTCCCTGCTCTGTTTATTTATTCTGATGCAGCGCCGTAAAAAGGCTACTGCATCAGAATAAAGCCTGTTAGTGGCCGCCGTAAAAAACACTATGGGGCGGTTACTAACGCGTTAAGCAGCAGTAAGGAACAGTCTAGCTGTGAATAAAACACTGGAGGAAGATATAAAACTTGCTCTGCCCACTTAATAATCTAAATAAAATAAAGTTATGCTATATATTTTGGTGAACCGTAAAAATAAAAATAATAATAGCTGAATTGCTTTATTAAAAACGTTATGCCTAAAAAGTATATGACTCGACCCACAAAAAACAAGGACTTAAATAGCTACATAGCCTAAAAAATAATCTCCTCTTTTATTATTTTATAGTTTTTATGTTCAAAAGTTCTTCAAATGTAAAGACCAGATTTATTTCCTGCAAAGGCACAGCATATCATAGCATGGGAGCTGCATACTGTCTTAAAATTGAGTTCAATATATAACAGTATGCAGTAAGCTCCCTCTAGTGGTGGCTGCAGGCAACCAACATATTATCCTTTAAATCTATGTCTATGCCGGGAATTTGGAGGTCTTTATCAGAAAAACAAAACTAAGGCTACTATAAAATATATTAAGGAATTAATCAGCAGATAATTTTTAACCTACGGTATTTTGATTAAGAAAACCAAAGTGGTATTTGAATGTTTACATTTACTTTAAGGTCAAAACCTGCTCGGTCTTTGAGGGGTTAACACAAATAACAATCATAAATTCAAGCACATATTGTGCTACTTATATGATTAGTGAACCACATCTTTACAGCTCTTCTAACATGAAAACAATTTTAAACATTCTTGAATGATTCCTTTATATGCTATCAGGACAAGCTTAAGCAAGTTTGCAAGCAATATTTAAAAAGCAACTTATATCTTTCTATTTGTACTGAATACAAAATGGAGAAATTATTTTAATTAACCCTTATCTATTTTCATGATTACATAATTACTGTGAATATATTTACATAATGAATTTCTAAAATGGTAGTTTAATATTCTTACAGTAATTGTGTTCTATGTTAAGATAATTAAAAGCTGTTAAAATAATCTTGGGCTTTAAGAACTAATAGGATACTATATAAGAAATATTATTTTGCAATTTAAGCGATAGTAGTCTAAATGAAATAAAAAATATATTGATAAATTTCCCCTTTTTTTAACGTTTATCACTATTTGTGTACCATTTCAAGAACTGCATGTTGTATTTATTTTACTAGTTTAAAGATGTTGGCAAAGTTGAAGGCGTGGGCTAGAGATCACACAGGCAGGAGAAGACAACCCAGAGCAGAATGTGCATGGGCAGAATAACACAGGTAGTGTAGATAAGTAGGAAAGCATACAAGGCAGAATCTGCAGAGGCAGGGGGAAGAGAAAACACACAGGCAGCATCAGTGTAGAAGGGGAGATATAACACATTCAGAGGCAGCATCAGTGTGTGTGTTGACGCAGGAGAGAGAGGATCACAGAGGAGCTGAATAAGTGTTTCTAGAAGGGGAAAGCATTACAGGAAATAAGCTGTGCTAGTACATCAGATCTAGTGAAGGCAACATTATTCTGTATTCATAGAACTCACATCCAACATGTATCCCATGGAGGGCTATGCGCCCACATCAGCCAAGTTTGAAACTAGAAACACGTTGCCAACTGCATGGTTGGGGAGTCTGAAAATAAATCTAGGAATGAAGATTGCAACCTGAAACTTAATGTTACTTTTTTTACTCACTAACATATGTACAAACAATGTTTTCACGTTAAAGGTGTTCATGACCTTTAAAACAATATTTACCATTATTAAGTATTGTCTAAATTATATTTTCTCCAGGATTATTTTTTTTCTTTGCTATTGTCATAAATGACATAAAACTACAATCCAGAAAGATCTTCCAAAATACATTTTACATTTTCCCCTGGCTGGCTGTGGCTGGTGGCTACATATAAACATTCCTGCCATTGCTCAACCCATACATTGCTAACCCCACCTCTCAGTAGTACATCTCCTTATTGCAACGACATGAACTAATCACTTGGCCACTTCATTGAGCAGCCACAGATTTATCGGATAAAGTGGCTATGTGAAAAGGTCACAGGACCATTATATAGTCATGTACTGCCTGAAACGTGGCATTTTTTTAAAATAAAGATAAGGCTTAGTTCACATCTGCGCCAGGGCTCCGTTCAGTTTTTCCATCTGAGCTTTCCGTCAGAACAGAACCCTGACTGAAATAAATGGAAATCATAGGTTTCCGTTTGTATCACCATTGATTTCAATGGTGACGGATCCGGTGCAAATGGTTTCCGTTTGTCTCCATTGTGCAAGGGTTCCGTCGCTTTGACAGAAGCAATACCGTAGTCGACTACGGTATTCATTCCGTCAAAATGACGGAACCCTTGCACATCTGAGACAAATGGAAACAATTTGCACCGGATCCATCACCATTGAAATCAATGGTGATGCAAACGGAAACCTATGATTTCCGTTTGTTTCAGGGAAGGTTCCGCTCATGTGTTCCCCTGATGGAAAGTTCCGATGCAACCACTGAACAGTGCCCTAATGCAGATGTGAATGAAGCCTAATTGAGATTCATTTGATTTCTAGTAAAAAGTCCATTTAAAAAAAAGTTATCCTAGGCAACCAGTTTAATCAAGTATATCTTTAAAACATCGTATTTTCAATTTGCTAAATTTTAGTATATATGCTTGTATTTAAATAAATATTAATTACAAAATTAATGTCTAATGTTTATTTTTTTTTCTTTTGTTCTTGTCACTTGAGGCGCTCGGAAGGTTAAATTGTGTTCACAAAACACATATCTATTTTACATCTTTTAATAAACAATTCATTTTATCTCTTTGCTAATTGTAACATTTACAGTCCTTGCAGGCTTCCTCCACTGTCGTGTCGGTAGAAAATTTTCAACAATGGATTATAATGAAGCATAATTCATTCAACACATCTCAGGCTTTAATTAGTCTAGGGACATAGATGCTGAAATTGCCTGAAAGGAGCCTTTGATATTGACTCCTTTATGAATCTCAGGCTTAAAAAGTAGTAAACTGTGGAAAATCTACCCTCTCATAGATCATCATGGTTTTGATGCTGGTATCTAACAGTACATCACAGCAGTGAGACATAGTATCCTATCTAGCTTTCGTTTAGCATGGCTCTTTGATGGACAATATATTACTAGTGTAGGTTTTATTTGCTTCAATTGAATAACTCATCTTTATGTTAGTGATATTTATATAGAACTGGTTTGGAAATATATGATTTCTTATTATAAAATGGAGAAGCGCAGTACATTTTAATAAGTTGTTACTTATGCTTCTCATCATGACTATGGCCCTTCTGTCAACTTGTTATGTGCTTCTGCCTTCCTGCAAGAGACTTTACTTTATTTTTAAGGCTACCATTTGTTACTTGGCAATACACATAACACTTTAATGTCCCTGCTATTCGTCTTCTTTAGTTTAGTTGTAACAAACCATGCCCAACTTTGTCAATTTGTCTAGTATGAGAGTAAAATACTCATATGTTTGTTAACTAATGTGCTGTGCTTTATACACCCATATATATATATTTTTTTAAAAAGGGCATTATAAAAAGTATTAAAAATAAGACAAAAAATGGGATGTGGCCCAACTAGCTAGGACCTGAGACCTTATGAATATATATATATATATATATATATATATATATATATATATATATATATGTATATACATACATACAGGCCCTTCTCAATGAATTAGAATATCATCAAAAAGTTCATTTATTTGAGTAATTCAATTAAAAATGTGAAACCCGTATATTATATAGATTTATTTGACACAGAGTGATCTATTTCCAGAATTTTTTTATTTTACTGTTGAAGATTATGGCTAACAGTTAATGAAAACCTAAAATTTAGTCTCTCAGAAAATTAGAATATTATATAAGGCCAATTTCAAAAATGGATATTAAAACCGAAATGTAGGCCTGCTGAAGAGTATGTACAGTATATGCACTCAATACTTGGTCGGGGCCCCTTTTGCATGAATTACTGATTCAATGTGGCGTGGCATGGAGGCGATCCTGTGGCACAGCCGAGGAGTTATGGAAGCCCAGGTTGCTTTCATAGCGGCCTTCAGCTCATCTGCATTGTTAGGTCTGGTGCCTCTCATCTTAATCTTGACCATACCCATAGATTCTCTATGGGGTTTAGGTCAGGCGAGTTTGCTGGCCAACCAAGCACAGTGATACTGTGGTTATTAAACCAGGTATTGGTACTTTTGGCAGTGTGGGCAGGTGCCAAGTCCTGCTGTAAAATGAAATAAGCATCTCTATAAAGCTTGTCAGCAGAGGGAAGCATGAAGTGCTCTAAAATTTCCTGGTAGACGGCTGCGTTGACTCTGGACTTGATATAACAGAGTGGACCAACACCAGCAGATGACATGGCTCTCCAAACCATCACTGAATGTGGAACCTTCACACTGGACCGCAAGCAACTTAGACTGAGTGCCTCTCCACTCTTCCTCCAGACTCTGGGACTTTGATTTCCAAATAAAATGCAAAATTTACTTTCATCTGAAAACAGGACTTTGGGCCACTGAGCAACAGACCAGTCCTTTTTCTCCTTAGCCCAGGTAAGACGTTTCAGACGTTCTTTCTGGGTCATGAGTGGCTTGTCACAAGGAATGCGACAGTGGTAGCCCATATCCTGGATAAGTCTGTGTGTGGTGGCTCTTGAAGCACTGACTCCAGCCGAACTCCACTCCTTGTGAATCTCCCCCAGATTCTTGTATGGCCTTTTCTTGACAATCCTTTGAAGGCTCCGGTTATCCTTGTTGCTTGTGCACCTATTTTCTACCACACTTTTCCCTTCCTCTCAGCTTTCCATTAATATGCTTGGCTACAGCACTCTGTGAACAGCCAGGTTCTTTACCAATGTCCTTTTGTAGCTTACCCTCCTTGTGGAGGGTTTCAATGACTGTCATCTGGGAAACTGTCAAGTCAGCAGTCTTCCTTATGATTGTGTAGCCTACTGAACCAGACTGTTGGACCATTTAAAGGCTTAGGAAACCTTTGCAGGTGTTTTGTGTTGCTTAGCTGATTAAAGTCTGACACCATGAGTCTACCATCTTGAACTTTTACCCAATAATAAAGGTTTCTGAGAGACTAAATTTTAGGTTTTCACTAACTGTTAGCCGTAATCTTCAAAATTAAAAAAAAATAAATGCTGGAAATAGATCACTCTGTGTGTACTGAATCTATATAATACAGTGAAGGAAATAAGTATATGATCCCTTGCTGATTTTGTAAGTTTGCCCACTGTCAAAGACATGAAGAGTCTAGAATTTTTAGGCTAGGTTAATTTTACCAGTGAGAGATAGATTATATTTAAAAAAAAAAAAACAGAAAATCACATTGTCAAAATTATATATATTTATTTGCATTGTGCACAGAGAAATAAGTATTTGATCCCTTTGGCAAACAAGACTTAATACTTGGTGGCAAAACCCTTGTTGGCAAGCACAGCAGTCAGATGTTTTTTGTAGTTGATGATGAGGTTTGCACACATGTTAGATGGAATTTTGGCCCACCCCTCTTTGCAGATCTTCTGTAAATCATTAAGATTTCTAGGCTGTCGCTTGGCAACTCGGATCTCCAGCTCCCTCCATAAGTTTTCGATGGGATTAAGGTCTGGAGACTGGCAAGGCCACTCCATGACCTTAATGTGCTTCTTTTTGAGCCACTCCTTTGTTGCCTTGGCTGTATGTTTTGGGTCATTGTCGTGTTGGAAGACCCAGCCGCAAGCCATTTTTAATGTCCTGGTGGAGGGAAGGAGGTTGTCACTCAGGATTTGACGGTACATGGCTCCATCCATTCTCCCATTGATGCGGTGAAGTAGTCCTGTGCCCTTAGCAGAGAAACACCCCCAAAACATAATGTTTACACCTCCATGCTTGACAGTGGGGACGGTGTTCTTTGGGTCATAGGCAGCATTTCTCTTCCTCCAAACACGGCGAGTTGAGTTAATGCCAAAGAGCTCAATTTTAGTCTCATCTGACCACAGCACCTTCTCCCAATCACTCTCAGAATCATCCAGATGTTCATTTGCAAACTTCAGACGGGCCTGTACATGTGCCTTCTTGAGCAGGGGGACCTTGCGGGCACTGCAGGATTTTAATCCATTACGGCGTAATGTGTTACCAATGGTTTTCTTGGTGACTGTGGTCCCAGCTGCCTTGAGATCATTAACAAGTTCCCCCCGTGTAGTTTTCGGCTTAGCTCTCACCTTCCTCAGGATCAAGGATACCCCACGAGGTGAGATTTTGCATGGAGCCCCAGATCGATGTCGATTGACAGTCATTTTGTAGGTCTTCCATTTTCTTACTATTGCAACAACAGTTGTCTCCTTCTCACCCAGCGTCTTACTTATGGTTTTGTAGCCCATTCCAGCCTTGTGCAGGTCTATGATCTTGTCCCGGACAGCCTTAGAAAGCTCTTTGGTCTTGCCCATGTTGTAGAGGTTAGAGTCAGACTGATTAATTGAGTCTGTGGACAGGAGTCTTTTATACAGGTGACAATTTAAGACAGCTGTCTTTAATGCAGGCACCAAGTTGATTTGGAGCGTGTAACTGGTGTGGAGGAGGCTGAACTCTTAATGGTTGGTAGGGGTTCAAATATTTATTTCTCTGTGCACAATGCAAATAAATATATATAATTTTGACTATGTGATTTTCTGTTTTTTTTTTTTTTATATAACCTATCTCTCACTGGTAAAATTAACTTAGCCTAAAAATTCCAGACTGTTCATGTATTTGACAGTGGGCAAACTTACAAAATCAGCAAGGGATCAAATACTTATTTCCTTCACTGTATATTAGCTTCACTTTTTGAATTGAATTACTGAAATAAATAAACTATTTGATGATATTTTAATACATTAAGAAGGACCTATATATATATATGTTACCTTTTTTAGTTTCAAGATCTTCTTATGGACCTGAAAGTTCAGAGCTCAATGTATATTCCCTTTTAAAAATGTTATTTCTCTATTCACCTCCCTTCTCTTATTGCTCTTATATCTATGCCGGAGCCTTCAGCCTCTAACCTCACCATTCCTAACATGGCTGTGCAATTTGGGAAATCTGTAAGATAATCGAATTCAGAAGTCTTTTTCAGGAATATATACATGCTGTGTGCGAATAACACTAAACTGTTCTGACAACATAAGCCTCAAGGATAGGTTAGCAATAAACAGGGGAAGAATATATGATTTCATGTTCATTTATAGCCTCTAACTATCAATCTGGTTCACATAAGTCTGCATAAAGCTGCACAAAATGATGTGTATGTATATATATATATATATATATATATATATATATACAAAAAAGAGAACGTGAAGCAGCACTCAATAAAGTGAATTTATTCATCCAACATGGAACCACAAGGTTTCACCTCCTCTATGAAGGCATTTTCAAGTGAGTGCTGCTTCACGTTCTCTTTTTTGGATATCCAACACATAAGGAGAGGTCACTCCTTCATTTTTGAAGCCTTGTACCAGCCTAGCCAGGCATTTGTTCACGGTGCTGCTCCAATCCTTTGCTTTATATATATATATATATATATATATATATATATATATATATATATATATATATTCAGTGTGTATAAAGTGTATATAATAAATATATATGCTGTACATGTATACTTTATGGTCACCACTCCTAATTATTGAGCCATGCAATTTCCATATTCAAACTTTGTTAGTAGCATTTCATTATCTGGCAGTTTGATGGACAAATCTGGGTTTGGTGGATGCTAGGAGGATGCTACCTTAATACATAATGCCTACTGTATAATTTGACAGAGGAGGCATAATGGTCTGGCACTGTTTTTTAGAATTAAGGCTAGGTCCCTTACTTCCAGTCTAGGGTAATTTTAATGCCACAGCATACAAAGGTATTTTACCCAATTGTATGCTTCTAAGTTTGCGACAATAGTTTGAGGAAGGAACTTCCTGTTTCAGCATGACTATCCTCCTATGCACAAAACAAGGTCCAACACTTCTTGGTTGTTCAAGATTCATAAGGAGGAACTTCAGTGGCCTGCACAGAATCCTGACCTCAACCCCTTTAAACAACTTTGACATGAATCGGAGCACAAACTGCGAGCAAGACCTACTCTTCCAACCAAAAATTAAAATGATGTCCTTAAATTCTTATATGCAGCTTGTGCTCTGTATTATTCTACCCTTCTATTTATGGAACAGGACAGCTGCCGTTTTCAGTCGTATTATCTATCATAGTGTGGTTACCACTCATTTTGTCACACAGTCACCTAGAGGCCCCTCCTTGGCAATCAATCACATTGAGAAAATTCTCCTTCCCTCTGTCTCAGTCTGCCAAGATGTACTTGAGAACTAAGTACGTGTATATATATATATATATATATATATATATATATATATATATATGTATATATCTATACATATATATATATATACACACGTGTGTGTGTGTGTGTGTGTGTGTGTGTGTGTGTGTGTGTATATATATATATATATATGTATATATTATATTTAAGGTGTATCTAACTTTTCTGGTGACCGTTCAGAATAAGCTGTCATATGTTTGTACATGAGGAATAACACTATTTATGGACATTATATGACTTATATGCAGTGGCATAACTACCGCTGTAGCAGCCATAGCAGCTGTTACAGGGCAAGCGACATGAGGGGGCATGTGTCACCCAACGGCACGGCCACCCCATGACCGGTGGCACCGCTAGCAGCCACCACATTCAATAGTATCTACATCCTTAGGACGCAGATATTATTAAACACTATATGGACAGTGACATCAGGGCTTCCCTCTAGGAGTGAAATATCCGGCCTATGCTTTGGCTGGGGATTCTGCTCCTAGAGGGAGTTCCAATGATGCTATCTACAGAGAGGCTGGCACTATCTTCAAGGGAGGTGTGGTACTATATACATCGACACTGTGGCACTATATATAGGGACACCTTCTACAGGGAACACTGTGGTTCTATCTACATGGGCACTGTGTCAGTATCTACAGGGGTACTGGCACTAGGGTAGCTAAGTGGGCATTATACTGTATAAGGGCAGCTAGGGGGCATTATACTGTATGGGGGCATTATGATGTATGGGGGCATCTCTGTGGGCATTATACTGTATGAAGGCATCTGTGTGGGCATTATACTGTATGGGCGCATTTATGGGAAGGTATACTGTATGGTGGCATCTATGGAGGCATTATACTATATGGTGGCAGTTATGGGGAAATTATACTGTATGGTGTTAGCTATGGAGGCATTATACTGTGTGGGGGCAGCTATTTGGTATTATACTGTGTGGGAGGCAATATGGGAGCCTGATACTGTGTGGGCTGAGCCGGGTGTACATGGGCGAGGATTGGGTTGGATTGTTTCTCTAACTGAAACAAATGTGCTGGTGAAGAATCCTAAAACAATACATTACTGCATTGTTATTACACTTTGAACTCCTCATGGGGCTATTTGCTTGCTTGCCAATCGCAGAACACTCCTCCGTACAAGCAGAAGGTAGCTAAATAGCTACCTTTACTGTTAAACTTGTGAAGTTGGAGAGAACTAAGTCAAGTAGATGTGAGTAATTGAATTCTAGAGGCAGTATACCGTCAATAAATGCGGCAACAATGAGGCAAAATTTACATTTAGGTATATATTGTATAACAATAATTTATTTCACCCAATCTCTAAAAATGAAAAATATAAAATATACCATTTGTAATAAACTTAAGTTATTACTAGTCCCGACTGGTTCCAGGTCATCTCCACTTGTGCCCACTGTGGTGACATTTTGTCCATTGTGACATTACATAATTATGTTCATCTTGTAAAAAGAGAAATCCTGAGACTAGTGGGAAGTTACAGAGAGGTAACAGAGGAGAAATAATACGGTAAGCATATTATAAATTTTTTTACTTGAAGATTTTTACAAAGTAACACCACCAATCTTATTTCTTTCACCTCGAAAACCCCTTTAGACTATTCTGTACAAATAATGCCGTTTTGGAGTAGGATATCAGTTCTCAAAGCAAACGCACACAGTAGCTGTAGTAAAAGTAAAAACTGTGATAATCCATCATAAACAAAACTGGATGAACTTTGCTTGAACCGTGTACACATCTATATAAAAATTACATACATTTTCAAAAGTTTTATATGCGCTGTCATACATTCCACAAACAAAAATATTTTGTCTCCAAAGCTATCTTAATTTACCAACAGTTAATCTAAACTATGCATGCGGCATAGTGCAAAAGATTTATACTTTTGCTTCTTTGTTTCTTAAAGCAGAATGCAGGGAACAGGAGGTATTTACCTATCACCAGCTGTTCTTCCACAATATCACTATCCAAAAAGTATTTATAACATACTACTTTAAATGTCTGCAGGCCAATCTGTGACACTTGAAGTATGTATAACAGATGGCCAACATCCCTAGGAACAAGCCAGTCTGTTATTACCATTAGGTAAGCTCTTTTGTGTCTCCTTAAGCATTGTTATTCTTATGGAAATATAAACATGAAAAGTGGGTTACACAACTATTATTCATTATCATCACTTCCATGATCATAGAATAGACATAACATAACATATATTTCATATACCACAGAGCTATGCACATTGAGTTAATCACCTTATTTATATACATTCTTATTTACAATGCGTTAAGAAGCAATACAAAATATTCTAAAATAAACTATAAAAAATTAAATATATTTTTATGTTTAAATAACTTTTAATTGAAATTTTCTAAATATTTTAATCACAAATGTAACATCAATGTTAGCACAGTGTCCAGCAATGTTAGCACAAAAAGTAGGGATAAAAACAATATGAAACATAAAACAGTAAGATGTGTCCAGGTCAAGTAAGCCAAACTCAGCAAATGATATTGCAAATTACAAGACAGTGTAGGTCTAACATAAAAACAAATAGAGTACACTTCCTAATCATATAAGGAGAAGGTGAGGAGGGCACCGGCTGTTTACTAGATGGGGAAAGGGTCAACCCATAAATGACTATATGTGGTGTCCTCACTAGAGATGAGCGAACTTATCAAAAGTTCGGTTCGGCTAGTTCGCCGAATTTCACAAAAAAGTTCGGTTCGGACCGAACTAGTTCTGACCGAACCTGTCACTTCCGTGCGCCGAGCATGCTACTGTCCGGGGTGCTGATAGAGTTAATGGGCTGCACTAACTCTTTCAGCAACCTTCACAGTACATGCTCGGCGCGCGGAAAATACAATTTAAAAGTAATAAAAAAATAAAAATTATACGTTCGTACTTACTTTCCTCCTGTCCGGCCTCCAGCGATGACGTTTCATCCCTTTCGCCGCTGCAGCCAATCACAGGCTGTAGTGGCGGTCACGCACGTCAGGATGACGCTTCATCCCACGTGACCGCCTCTGCAGCCAATCACAGGCTGCAGCGGCGACATGGATGAAACGTCATCGCTGGAGGCCGGACAGGAGGAAAGTAAGTATGAACGTATTATTATTTTTTTTTGGCATGTATGTATGTTGGCATGTATGTATGTATGTATGTATGTATGTTGGCATGTATGTATGTTGTCATGTATGTATGTATGTATGTATATCTGTGCATGTATGTTGGCATGTATGTATATATGTGCATGTTTGTATGTATATTTGCATGTATATATTTGTATGTTTGCATGTATGTATTTTTGCATGTATGTTGTCATGTATGTATGTATGTATGTTGTCATGTATGTATGTATGTATATATGTGCATGTGTGTATGTATATTTGTATGTATGTATGTATGTATGTTTGCATGAATGTATGTATGTTTGCATGTATGTGTGTTTGCATGAATGTATGTTTGCATGTATGTATGCATGTTTGTATGTATATTTGCATGTGTGTATATATATATATATATATGTATGTATGTATGTATGTATGTTGTCATGTATGTATGTATGTATGTATGTATGTATGTATGTATGTTGTCATGTATGTATATATGTGCATGTATGTTGGCATGTATGTATATATGTGCATGTGTGTATGTATGTATATTTGCATGTATATATTTGCATGTATGTATGTTGTCATGTATGTATGTATGTATATATGTAATAATAATATAATAATAATCTTTATGTATATAGCGCCAACATATTACGCAGCACTTTACAATTTAGAGGGGACATGAAACAAACAATATCAGACATTACATAGTGACAAAGTTCATTTACAATTCAAATCTGGGGAGTGAGGACCCTGCTCGCAAGAGCTTACAATCTATGAGGAAGTAAAGGAGACACAAAGTGTAACAGTGTTTGTTCTGTACAATGGTCCGGCCATTTTTATACACATGCCGTGGTAACATAAAGCTGCATGAGCCGGTCACCAGCCAGTATCCGTGTATGACGGACATGAAGAGAAGGAGTGTGAGGGAATCTTATTCTGATGACTAATCTAAAAGGAGGGCCATGGAAAGGAGTCAGATTAGGGAATGTTATAGGCCTGTCTAAATAGATGTGTTTTCAGGGCACGTTTAAAACTGTGGATATTTGGAATTAATCGGATTGTCTGGGGTAGCGCATTCCAGAGGACGGGTGCAGCACGAGAGAAATCCTGGAGGCGGGAGTGGGAGGTTCGGATTATGGAGGATTTTAATCTAAGGTCGTTGGCAGAACGTAAAGCCCGAGTAGGGTGGTAGACAGAGATGAGGGAGGAGATGTAAGGAGGTGCAGCACTGTGGAGAGCTTTGTGGGTGAGAGTAATAAGTTTGAATTTTATTCGGAAGGGGATGGGCAACCAGTGCAGTGACTGGCACAGATTAGAGGCGTTGGTGTAGCGGTTGGTCATAAAGATGAGCCTGGCTGCTGCATTGAGGATAGATTGGAGAGGGGAGAGTTTAGTGAGGGGAAGACCGACTAGTAATGAGTTACAGTAGTCAAGACGAGAGTGAATCAGAGCAACAATGAGAGTTTTGGCAGTTTCCTCCGTAAGAAAAGAGCGGATTCTGGAGATGTTTTTGAGGTGAAAATGACAGGAGCGTGAAAGTGATTGTATGTGAGGAGTAAAGGAAAGATCTGAGTCAAAAATAACCCCGAGACAGCGGGCGTGCTGCTTAGGAGTGATGATAGTGCCACACACCGAGATGGAGACATCAGGTTTAGGGAGGTTAGTAGATGGTGGGAACACAAGGAGCTCAGTTTTAGAAAGATTCAGTTTCAGATAGAGAGAGGACATGATGTTAGAGACAGCGGACAGACAATCACTGGTGTTCTGTATTAAAGCAGGGGTGATGTCACGGGAAGAGGTATATAATTGGGTGTCATCAGCGTAGAGATGGTACTGGAAGCCAAATCTGCTGATGGTTTGTCCAATAGGAGCTGTGTAGAGAGAAAAGAGCAGCGGACCTAGGACTGATCCCTGAGGAACCCCGATATCAAGGGGAAGAGGAGAAGAAGTGGAACCACCAAATGACACACTGAACGAGCGGTCAGAGAGATAGGAGGAAAACCAAGAGAGAGCAGCGTCCTGGAGGCCAATAGAGTGGAGCATGTTAAGTAGGAGTTTGTGGTCTACAGTGTCAAAGGCTGCAGAGAGATCCAAAAGAATCAGGAGAGAGGATTTACCGTCCGATTTAGCCGCCAAGAGATCATTTGAGACTTTAGTAAGGGCAGTTTCTGTGGAGTGTAGAGTGCGGAAACCAGATTGTAAGGGGTCAAGAATGGAGTTAGCAGAGAGATAGCGGATAAGGCGAGAGTAGACCAAGCGTTCCAGGAGTTTGGAGATGAAGGGCAGATTAGAGACTGGTCGGTAGTTGGCAGCGCTGGATGGGTCAAGAGTTGGTTTTTTCAATAATGGGTTTATAATGGCATGTTTAAAAGCGGAGGGAAAGATACCAGAGGAAAGAGAGAGGTTAAATATTTTAGTCAGGTGACTAGTGACAGCTGGGGAGAGGGACTGGAGGAGGTGTGAGGGTACAGGATCACTAGGGCAGGTAGTAGGACGAGAAGAAGAGAGGAGCCTCGAGACTTCTTCTTCAGTTATTGGGTCAAATGCTGAGAGTGAAGAAGAGGGAGTGCGGGAGGGAAGGGGATCGATGTTACTAGGGGACTGGGAGAGAATATCATGTCGGATGTTGTCAATTTTAACTTTAAAATAATTGGCCAGGTCTTCAGCACTGAGATCTGTGATTGGCGTCTGCACTTTAGGACTAAGGAGGGAGTGAAAAGTATCAAAGAGGCGTTTTGGATTGTTAGATAGTGTGGAGATGAGAGAAGTGAAGTAGACTTGTTTGGCGCGGCGAAGGGCAGAGTTGTAAGTTTTGAGCATAAATTTGTAATGGAGGAAATCTGGATCCAAATGCGATTTTCTCCACAGTCGTTCGGCACATCTCAAGCACCGCTGAAGAAAGCGGGATTGAGGAGTGTGCCAGGGTTGTCGTCGTCTTTGTCGGGTGGTTCGGAGTGTAGTGGGGGCTGCTTCATCCAATGCATTTTTGAGAGTGTTATTGTAAAGTTTGGCAGCCAGATTGGGACAGGAGAGGGAAGAGATAGGGGACAATGAGGACTGTAGACTGTCTATGAGTTTCACAGTGTTAATGGCATGTAGATTTCTGTATGTCTGATACATAGGCTTGACCTGAGGAGGCAGAGGATATTTGATAGTAAAGGAGAGAAGGTTGTGGTCAGAGAGCGGGAGAGGAGAGTTAATAAAGTCAGAAACTGAGCAGAGCCGGAAGAAGACTAGGTCAAGTGAATGCCCGTCCTCATGTGTAGGAGAGTTAGTAAGTTGTGACAAACCTAGGGACGAGGTTAAAGATAGAAACTGGGAGGCAGATGAGGAGATTGGGTTATCAATGGGGATGTTGAAGTCACCCATGATGAGAGTGGATGTTTCAGAGGATAGAAACTGTGGAAGCCAGGCAGCAAAATGATCCAGGAATTGGCGGGGTGAGCCCGGGGGGCGGTAGACAACTGCCACTCGGAGGGAAAAAGGGTGAAAGAGTCTGAGGGTGTGGACTTCAAAAGAGGGAAATGTGAGTGAGGGGACTGGGGGAATGACCTGGAAAGTGCAGTGTGGGGAAAGAAGTATACCTACCCCTCCACCCTGCCTGTTCTCAGGTCTGGGGGCATGAGAGAACTGGAGACCACCATAAGATAGAGCAGCAGGGGAAGCAGTGTCAGACAGGTGTAGCCATGTTTCTGTAAGAGCCAGGAGGTTGAGAGAGTTAGAAAGGAATAAGTCATGAATAAAGGTGAGTTTGTTGCACACGGACCGAGAGTTCCAGAGAGCACAGTTAAAAGAGACAGGAGAAGACACACAAGGAATGGCAAGAAGATTTGCAGGGTTTCTATGTGTGGCAGGTAAGTGGTTAAGCTTGGCAGAAGAAAAGGGAGGACCAGGGTTGGGAGAGATGTTCCCTGCAGCTAGTAGCAGGAGAATGGAGAGAGACAGCAGATGGTTATGTGATTTATGTGAGTGTTTTTTATATTGGGCAGTGGGATGAGATGGGTTAAGTTGACTGAGGAAAGTGAATAGTGAATGGGAGCTGTGCATGGGCGAGGCAAGGAGAGAGGGACTGATGTGGACTGTTTTTTGGCAAGGCTTAAATGGGCGATAGGATTGTCAACCAAGAGCAGCTATAATGCTGAGAGCGGTAGCAAACATGTTTGTTTACAGATAGTTAGTATTCTAATATTTAGAGCGTGTGATAGTTTGTTTGGTTTGGTAATGCAGCTTACCTGTCACTGACCCTGTGCAACTGCCATGTATAACTGCCATGTATAACTGCCATGTATAACTGCCATGTATAACTGCCATGTATAACTGCCATGTATAACTGCCATGTATAACTGCCATGTATAACTGCCATGTATAACTGCCATGTATAACTGCCAGGACACTTTGACAGTATGACACTTAGACAGCCATGACTTCTGCCTTCGTGCCCCCCTGCACGAGTGCCTTCCCCATATGCTACATCTAAATTTATAGGGAGTAGATGCTCAGATCTAGGCCTAATTAAGCTCGTTCAGCTATTAATCAAATCAACTAGACACATGAGGTGAAAAGCTATGCAGAGATAAACAAACTAGCAGGTCTGGATGATCATAAAACTTAACGACGATCAAACACTTTGACAAAACTTAGAGATAACATTAGACTATATAGCAAGACAGGAAAGCAGAGTTATATACCATAAAATAAAAGTTTCAGTGTTCTGAAATGCAGCTACAGCAGGGATGAGGTTCATGCAGGAATGAAATGGATTATATACCATAAAATAAAAGTTTCAGTGTTCTGAAATGCAGCTACAGCAGGGATGAGGTTCATGCAGGAATGAAATGGATTATATACCATAAAATAAAAGTTTCAGTGTTCTGAAATGCAGCTACAGCAGGGATGAGCTTCATGCAGGAATGAAATGGATTATATACCTGTATGAAGAGAAGAGAGATGGATGTTAGATCTGTGCCATGTATAACTGCCAGGACACTTTGACAGTATGACACTTAGACAGCCATGACTTCTGCCTTCGTGCCCCCCTGCACGAGTGCCTTCCCCATATGCTACATCTAAATTTATAGGGAGTAGATGCTCAGATCTAGGCCTAATTAAGCTCGTTCAGCTATTAATCAAATCAACTAGACACATGAGGTGAAAAGCTATGCAGAGATAAACAAACAAACTAGCAGGTCTGGATGATCATAAAACTTAACGACGATCAAACACTTTGACAAAACTTAGAGATAACATTAGACTATATAGCAAGACAGGAAAGCAGAGTACCATAAAATAAAAGTTTCAGTGTTCTGAAATGCAGCTACAGCAGGGATGAGCTTCATGCAGGAATGAAATGGATTATATACCATAAAATAAAAGTTTCAGTGTTCTGAAATGCAGCTACAGCAGGGATGAGGTTCATGCAGGAATGAAATGGATTGTAGTGTCCCACAGGAGCACTACTATGAAAACTATGTTTGTCTTCATGTGTTGTGTTATGCTGCCATCTACAGGTCCAGAAATGTTATGACATTGTGTTTCAGCCTATGCGGAGTGGTTTTCTATAATGTAACAGAAGCTGGGAGGAGTTAATTAGGGAGTGGTTAGAGTGAGTGAGGGCAGTGGTGAGCTAGGAGTGGATGCAGCAGGAAGCACAGTGAAGGTGCTCCTGAGTTCAGCCATTTTCGGATTACAGAGAAAGACAGGCCTAAAGAGATTTATTGGAATAACAGCTCAAGGAGCCAGAAGAGTCCAGAAAGAGAGACTGTGAGTAGAGAGATAATAGCACTCCTGCATTTAGCATTGGGCTACACTGATTGAGCTGAATTTGGATGACATATTTGTATTGTACAATCTCCATCTTGAAAAGTAAAAGTGTGCATGCAAGCTCTCCTGATTAACTGCCACCACCGTCTCCTGTCTTCTATTTGCACTCTACACCAAGGGCACCCCAAATAACACCAGACAGGAGTCAGCCACCAAGGGAGTGCCCCGGGGGAAACAACAGTCATCATCATCATCTTGTGCAGCCCCCTCATCACTGTGTGTGTGTGTCCCTGGGAGGTGGGAAGGCCTGCAAGGCAAAATACCACCGTGACACAAGACAGAGAGCCCAGTATCCACCAGTTTGGGTTCCTGCATCCCACGCCACCCACGGGCCACCACATATAATTTTGGCGTCACGAACAGGATCTCTATGGCCTCTGTGCCTTATGAACTAAGTCAGCGCTGATGCGCCACAGCCGGAGCAGAGTTACAGACATTTCGCTACAGCCGGAATAAAAGTTTCCCGCCAAGTCGCCGCCATATTGGAAGTGGCAAGGAACTGCGCAACAGAACCCGCGAAAACAGCGGAGCAGCTAAGAGAAAGCTGGTGAGTGCCTGAATAGGCCAGTAAATGAGATTTAAAGTAAAAAGTGGCAGTTAACAGTGTAGAGACACCGGAAAAGATATCCGGAAAAGAGGCTTAGTGCATAGCCTGAAATTGAACACCCGTTGCTAGGGGTTACTGTAGGACTTATTGCAGAAAATGTCTGATGACGGAGATAACGGCTCTCCAAGCCCCAGTGGGTCACCTCCAACAGCACAAGTGATGCCACTCACTATGCCCTATTACTTTGGAGCACCATGGCTTCCTCGCTACAAAGGCGAAGTTCATTCCCTGAGGGAATTCAAAGAGAAGATGCTGTCCATGTTCCGTTTGTATCCTGTCTCAACAGACCAGAGGGTTGAGATATTGATAGGACAACTAGAGGGCGCAGCATTAAGAGAAGTGAAATCCTGGCCCAGAGCAGAGAAAAAAACAGTGGAACAGATACTGGACCGATTGCGTGCCACATTTGAAGTAAGGACTGTGGCAGAGCTCAAGATGAGGTTCTTTGGAAAGAAGCAGCAGCCCGGTGAGTCATTGAGAGACTTTGCTTTATCCCTGCAGGAGGCCCAGCGGGCAATTATGCAAGTAGAACCCTTAGAGGCTGCAGAGGCTGACAAGGCCTTAAGGGAGCAGTTTGTTGAAGGAGCTGCATCTGAAGCTCTTAAAAGTCAGCTCAGAATGTTGGCCTCCCAGAACCCAAGCTGTATCTTCTTGGACTTTAAAGAGCTCGCAATTAGAATCCTGGGGACTGAAGCCGCAGCGGTTCAAGCCAAAGTTTTCCCCTATTCCATAGAGACTCCTACGGAGTCGCAAGTAGATCATCCTACAGCAGCGGGAAGTCAAGTTGCACTAGCTCAGTGTGCCCACATGCAAGCTCAAGATCCAGTTGGTGAACTGAGGGACCAAATTGCTGTCCTCACCAAGAGCCTCAGTAAAATGTGCCAGAAAATGGAAGATATGGAGCAACGCCAGAACGAAAGCCGCCGCTACTCCAGTAACAGGTTCAGTAACCGATCAGAAGGGGGAAGTTACCGGAATTGGGGTAGACGCTCTTCTGACACATTTGATACCACCGGAAGACCCATTTGTCGTAGGTGTCAAAGAGCTGGCCATATTGAAAGAGAATGTCGTCAGTTAAACGACAATCCCCCGAGGCAGAGGACCGCCCCTCGGGAGGAAGACCAATAGGTCCCACAACACCAGAATGGATTCCCCGGTACATTGGGCAGTGTCCAGTGATTACGATCCACCTAAATGGGATCCCACTGTCGGCCTTACTGGACACTGGCTCTCAAGTCACCACTCTGCAGAGAAGTTGGTTTGAGAAGTACTGGGACCTCGACCAGCTGATACAACCCCCAGACACGTGGCTTAACATTGTAGCCAGTAATGGACAATCGATACCCCATCGGGGCTACTGGGAACCCACGATCCAGATGGGAGAAACTGAACTGCCCCAGCAAGGCGTAATTGTAGTGAACGTCTGGGATGATGACTTTCCGCCAGTGGTGCTGGGCATGAATGTTCTTAGGAATTGCTATGAAGAGATGCTAGATGCCCTACACCGAGCACTTTCTACAGTCCCTGTCTCCAATCAAAATGCAATTCAGCATGCTATCCGTCTCTTGAATGCCCAACAGAGGTTCACGAATGAAAAGGGTGAGATCTGCCGTGCCCGCATCATGGACTCACAACCAGTGACTCTGGAACCAGAGACGGAAACCATTCTGTGGTGTCGAGCTCGTCCAGGTTTGCAAGGTCAAGATTACCAGGCCCTTGTGGAACCTCTTCTTCTGGAAGATCATCCGACCGTGCTAGCAGCCAGAAGTCTAGTGACTGTTTCTAATGGGAGGGTACCTATTCGCCTCCTGAACATTGGTGATACGGCTGTGGTACTGAGTAAATACCGTCCAGTTGCTAAGCTCTCACAGGTCTTCTTCCAAGATGTCTGGAGCCCTGAGACTACAGTGTTCCAGCAAGCTACCCAGAATCAAGTTACCCCTGAGATGACAACAAAACCCTGGTGGACCGAGATCCATGTTGGCGATGCTAATACTACCGAAGAGGAGATCGAAGGAGCCCTGATGGTGGCCAAAGACAATCAACAAGCCTTCAGTAAACATCCTATGGATTTTGGGAAGGCTACTATCATTGAGCACACCATCCCTACAGGCGTCCATCCACCCATCAAAGAAAGGTACCGTCCCCTTCCACCAGCCATGTACCAGCCAGTGAAGAAAATGATTCGGGAAATGAAGGACGCAGATGTGATTCGGGAGAGCTACAGTCCATGGGCTGCACCCCTAGTCCTGGTGAAAAAGAAGGATGGCAACATTAGATTCTGCGTGGACTACCGCAAAATCAATAATATCACTCACAAGGATGCGTATCCCCTGCCACGCATTGAAGAATCCCTGACTGCTTTGGGGTCTGCTGCCTACTTCTCAACTCTGGATTTGACCAGCGGGTATTGGCAGGTACCTATGGCTCCCGAAGATAGGGAAAAGACTGCTTTCACTACTCCCATGGGGTTGTTCGAGTTTAATTGTATGCCCTTTGGGCTATGCAATGCCCCAGGAACCTTCCAGAGGCTGATGGAACGCTGCCTGGGTCACCAAAACTTCGAGACCGTCCTCTTGTACCTGGACGACGTAATCATCTACTCAAAGACTTATGAGGAACACCTACAGCACCTGGCAGAAGTCCTCAAAACCCTCATCAAATATGGCCTGAAAGTGAAACCCTCCAAGTGTCATCTCCTGAAGCCGGAAGTCCATTACTTAGGCCATGTCGTGAGTGCAGAAGGAGTGGTTCCTGATCCAGGCAAAGTAGCAGCAGTAAAGAGCTGGCCAGCCCCTACCACAGTCAAGGAGGTGAGAAGTTTCTTGGGATTTGCAGGGTATTATAGACGGTTCATCCCACACTTTGCCCAGATTGCAGAACCCCTCCAGGGATTGTTGAGAGGTCACTCCAAGGAAGCTATGAAGAGAAGGATCCCGATTGAGTGGGCTGAAGCCCATGAAGCCGCTTTCCAGAAGCTGAAGCAGCTGTTAACCGAACCACCTATCCTGGGATATCCTGACTACAACCAACCCTTTAGGCTGTATACTGATGCCAGCCAGAAGGGATTGGGGGCCGTCCTGTCGCAGGTACAGGACCAGAAAGAGAGAGTCATCGCTTATGCCAGCAGAGGTCTTCGAGGCGCTGAACGGAACGACCAGAATTATAGTTCCTTTAAGCTGGAATTCCTGGCCCTTGTGTGGGCAGTGACCGAAAAATTTAAAGATTACCTGGCTGCAACACCCTTCATCGTCTTCACGGATAATAATCCGCTGGCCCACTTGGATACAGCGCGACTGGGAGCTCTTGAACAGCGATGGGCATCCAGACTGGCGAATTATCAGTTTGTGATCAAGTACCGGACTGGTGCGTCCAACGTGAATGCCGATTCCTTATCCCGTTTGCCTGTGGGTGAAGAACCGGTCCGATGTAATGATGAATGGGAAGAGGTAGAGATGCCTACATTCTATGCCCAGTTTGCAACCCAGAATTCGGTGATCGCTCAGAGGAAGCGAAACGAACATCCGCAACCAAATGTTCCTGACTGCTCCCAAGATTCCAGACAGTGGGCTAGATTCCAACGGGAGAGTAGAAACCTACAGGAATTGCAGACTTCCCTTCTTCAGAAGAGGACTCCGGACCGAATACGTAGAGGTCAAGCTGATCAGGAATTAATTTGTCTATGGAGACTGAGGAATCGACTTTTCGTGTCCAGAGGTCTACTACAGAGGACTGCCCTGGATCCAGTAACGGGTGAGCGTCTACATCAAATTGTGGTACCCCGGCGAGATTCCAAATCCATCTTGGAAGCCTACCATGACAGATCGGGACACTTTGGGGTTCATAAAACGGAAGATACCATACGCCGACGATTTTACTGGATTGGCATGAGAGACGACATAGAGAAGTGGTGCCGAGAATGTCCCAACTGTGCTCAGAGCCGAGGAGAGCGTCATGACCAGAGAGCCCCACTTCACCCCATCATCAGTCATAGACCGCTGGAACTGGTAGCCATTGACCATGTCAAGTTTGAACCAAGCCGCACTGGGTATACTTATGCTATAACTATAATTGACCACTATACGAAGTTCGTGGTAGCTATGCCAGTGAAAGACCTGACTGCCAAGACCACCGCTGCCATCTTTTGGAAGAATTTCGTACTCCCCTATGGCTGTCCGGACAAGATCCTGACTGATCGTGGTTCCGCATTTGAGTCTCAACTGTTCCACGAGTTGTGTTCCCTCTATGGCTGTCAGAAGCTGAGAACTACCGCTTATCATCCACAAGGTAATGGCTTATGTGAAAAGATGAACCAGACTCTTATTGGGATGTTAAGAACTGTTCCGTCCCAGAAGAGGGCTGATTGGCCGACTCTCCTGCCAGAATTGGTGTACCTGTATAACAACACTGTGCACTGCTCCACAGGGTACACTCCTTACTATCTCCTGTTTGGCCGTCAGGGCAAATTGCCTTCGGACTTGGCCATGGATGTCGAAGTTCCAGATACTATCAACCCCCTGCCAAACACAGAGTGGGTGAGTGATCACCAGCGTCGCCTGGCTGAAGCCAACGAGATTGTGGAAAGAAGGATGGAAGATGCTCGTCAAAGGCAACAAGCAGGTTTTGATCAAAAGGCCGAAGCAGAACCCTTCCAAATTGGAGACCGTGTGTGGCTGAAAAACAACCATCGTTCAAGTAAGTTGGACAGCAAGTGGCAGAAAGAACCATACACAATTAAGTCCATCCCGCACCCTGGGACTGATGTCTATGAGATTGTGCGCGAAGGCCGAGATTCCCAAGTCGTCCACCGTAATCGTCTCAAGCTCTGCCTAAAGGAAGAGGTACCAGCAGAACCACAGACAACTGAGAAATCTCCTGCAGCTGAACCGCTACCGCCAACAACTAGTATGTCCCCTCTTGATTGGCTGTTCCAACCTTGGCTGTCTATTTTTGTTCCAAGAACTGTTCTTGATCCCGGCGAGGACCAAGTGACCTCGTCATCCGAGTTCCGGCCTGGTCCAGAGGAATCCAGGGACCCTGAAATTGCTATAGAGGAGCCCCTGAGGAGATCTGATAGAGCTACCCGAGGTAAGATGCCAGCTCGATATCAAGATTGAACTGTTGAATCTGAGACTTCATTTTTGGATTATCCTTCACCAGAGACAGTGTATTGTTTGCATCCCAATTGGGTAACAAGCCCTTCATTTTCCCCAGTTCATATGACAAGGACTCTTGGACATTTTCCCTGTTCAGCATTATATCCTCACATTCCTCAGAGACTGTATGGACTCTTAGTTTATTATTGCAATTGTGATTAACCTTTGTTTTAGGTTAACCTGCCGCCTGGAGAGTCGGACGCCGAGGACGGCTTTATTTAAAGAGGGGGTGTATGTAGTGTCCCACAGGAGCACTACTATGAAAACTATGTTTGTCTTCATGTGTTGTGTTATGCTGCCATCTACAGGTCCAGAAATGTTATGACATTGTGTTTCAGCCTATGCGGAGTGGTTTTCTATAATGTAACAGAAGCTGGGAGGAGTTAATTAGGGAGTGGTTAGAGTGAGTGAGGGCAGTGGTGAGCTAGGAGTGGATGCAGCAGGAAGCACAGTGAAGGTGCTCCTGAGTTCAGCCATTTTCGGATTACAGAGAAAGACAGGCCTAAAGAGATTTATTGGAATAACAGCTCAAGGAGCCAGAAGAGTCCAGAAAGAGAGACTGTGAGTAGAGAGATAATAGCACTCCTGCATTTAGCATTGGGCTACACTGATTGAGCTGAATTTGGATGACATATTTGTATTGTACAATCTCCATCTTGAAAAGTAAAAGTGTGCATGCAAGCTCTCCTGATTAACTGCCACCACCGTCTCCTGTCTTCTATTTGCACTCTACACCAAGGGCACCCCAAATAACACCAGACAGGAGTCAGCCACCAAGGGAGTGCCCCGGGGGAAACAACAGTCATCATCATCATCTTGTGCAGCCCCCTCATCACTGTGTGTGTGTGTCCCTGGGAGGTGGGAAGGCCTGCAAGGCAAAATACCACCGTGACACAAGACAGAGAGCCCAGTATCCACCAGTTTGGGTTCCTGCATCCCACGCCACCCACGGGCCACCACAGGATTATATACCATAAAATAAAAGTTTCAGTGTTCTGAAATGCAGCTACAGCAGGGATGAGGTTCATGCAGGAATGAAATGGATTTTATACCATAAAATAAAAGTTTCAGTGTTCTGAAATGCAGCTACAGCAGGGATGAGCTTCATGCAGGAATGAAATGGATTATATACCTGTATGAAGAGAAGAGAGATGGATGTTAGATCTGTGCCATGTATAACTGCCAGGACACTTTGACAGTATGACACTTAGACAGCCATGACTTCTGCCGTCGTGTTGTCATGTATGTATGTATATATGTGCATGTTTGCATGTTTTTATTTTTGCATGTATGTTTGCATGTATGTTTATATATATATGTGCATGTATGTAATTATGTTTGCATGTATTTATGTTTGCATGTATATTTGTGCATGCTTGTATATATGTATGTATGTATCTTTGCATGTTTGTTTGTATGTATGTATGTTTTCATGTGTGTGTGTGCATGTATGTATGATAGTTTGCATGTATATATGTGTGTATGTTTGCATGTATGTATATTTGCATGTATATATGTGCATGCTTGTATGTATGTTTGTATATATGTATGTATGGCCATGTATGATACTGTCTGCTGGCGCCCTGTATCTAAGTCAACTTCACGGCAGGCTTCTATACATGGTATAACAGTCAGTATCACACATTAAACTGAATCTAAGCCTACAACATGTTTTATTTAATTTTTTTTTTTTCACAGGTTTGGTGTTTGGACTACGTCGGTTTCGAGGACTACTTAGATGACGTTTTTTTTCTACAATAAAATGGTTAATGAGGGTTGTGTTGGGGGTGCTTTATTTCAATAAAATATTTTATCTATATCTTTGTCTTTTTCTTTTCAAATTTTATTACTACCACTTTAGTAATGGCCGCTGTCTGAGTGACAACATCCATTACTAAGGCGAGGCTTAGTGTTAGCCGGTGCAGAGGCTAACACTAACCACCATTATTACCCCGGTACCCACCACCACCAGGGGTGCCGGGAAGAGCCAGGTACGATCCAGTACCCGACCATCTGTTGTGATGGTCGGGCTCTGGGGCGGCCGCAGGCTGGTGTTATGAGGCTGGGAAGGGCCGAAAACAGTGGACCTTCCCACCCTTGTAATGCTAGGCTGCTGCTGCTGTGTTGTATCTTGCTGGTTATAAAAGTGGGGGGGACCCCACGTCATTTTTTTAAATTATTTATTTATTTAATTTTTTTTTTTTAAAAAAGACATGGGGTTCCACCCAATTTATCATAACCAGCCACATACAACACAGTGTTATTAGCCTGGGAATGGACAAAACCAGTGGCCCTTCCCACCAATGAAATGCCAGACTGCTGCGGCCTTGTATATGGCTGGTTATTAAAAATGTGGGGGACCCGTCTATTGCTAAATTAAAAAAAAAAAACGACGTGGGGGTCCCCCCCATTTTTATAACCAGCCCGATACAACACAGCAGCAGCAGCCTAGCATTACAAGGGTGGGAAGGTCCACTGATTTTGGCCCTTCCCAGCCTCATAATA
This sequence comes from Rhinoderma darwinii, assembly GCF_050947455.1. Classification (NCBI taxonomy): domain Eukaryota; kingdom Metazoa; phylum Chordata; class Amphibia; order Anura; family Rhinodermatidae; genus Rhinoderma; species Rhinoderma darwinii. The sequence continues at coordinate 389,298,759 of NC_134688.1, read as the reverse complement.
CCAGCCTACGGCCGCCCCAGTACCCGACCATCACAACAGATGGTCGGGTACTGGATCGTACCAAGCTCTTCCCGGCACCCCTGGTGGTGGTGGGTACCGGGGTAATAATGGGTGGTTAGTGCTAGCCTCTGCACCGGCTAACACTAAGTACCGCCTTAATAATGGATGTTGTCAATCAGCCAACTGCCATTATCTAGGCACTAATAAAGTTTAAAAAAAAACACAAAGACAATTCTTTCTTATTGAAATAAGAAATCCCCAACAAAACCCTCGTTAACCATTTTATTAAAATTTGAAAAAACGTAGATCTACGCAGTAGTCCAACGAATCGAAGATGTAGTCCAATCGGTACATCAAAATCTGCAACAACATAAAAAAACAGTTATCAATGTGAACAATACCAATACTTCTACTCACCTACACACATATATACACGCACACACAAACAAACAAACAACCATACACAGACACACACAAACACAACAAGATATACACACACACACACATAAACAGACAAACACACACACATATACACGAACTCACACATATACAAACAAAAACACACATATCCAAACACACACAGTTATACACACACATACACGAACACATATACACAAACACATATACAAACAAAAACACACATACCCAAACACACATATACACAAACACATATACACAAACACACCCATATATACACACAAACACACACCCATATACACACATATACACAAACACACACATATACAAAAACACACACAAACATCTACACACAAACATACCCATATATACACAAACATATACACAAACAAATATACACAAACACACCCATATATACACACACACACACACACACACACACACATATACACAAACACACATATAAAAACAAAAACAGACAAAGTCACATACCCAAACACACATATATACACAAACACACACATACACAAACACGGTTTCTTTTAAATGCTGCTGGGGAACCCGCTCGATCCACTATATAAGGCTGCGCTACAGTGCAGCATTTAAAAGAAACAGGATCCTGACCTGTCCATAGAGTTTAAGGCAGCACAGAGTATTTCAGGAGATGAGCGTGCAGATTCAGTGCTGCTGTGAACTCTGCTCTTACCATTACGTAGCTCTCAGTCTGTTACCTCTCCTCCACTCCTGTCCTCCAGAACACCTTCACATGATTGGCAAGTCACCACGTAATGGTAAGAGCAGAGTTCACAGCAGCACAGAGTATTTCAGGAGATGAGCGTGCAGATCTTGTGCGGGGTGGTGACTTGCCAATCATGTGAAGGTGTTATTGAGGACAGGAGTGGAGGAGAGGTAACAGACTGAGCTACGTAATGGTAAGAGCAGAGTTCACAGCAGCACTGAATCTGCACGCTCCTCTCCTGAAATACTCTGTGCTGCTGTGAACTCTGTTCTTACCATTACGTAGCTCAGTCTGTTACATCTCCTCCACTCCTGTCCTCTATAGCAGTGAACTCTGCTCTTACCATTACGTGGTGACTTGCCAATCATGTGAAGGTGTTCTTGAGGACAGGAGTGGAGGAGAGGTAACAGACTGAGAGCTACGTAATGGTAAGAGCAGAGTTCACAGCAGCACTGAATCTGCACACTCATCTCCTGAAATACTCTGTGCTGCCTTAAACTCTGTGGACAGGTCAGGATCCTGTTTCTTTTAAATGCTGCACTGTAGCGTAGCCTTATATAGTGGATCGAGCGGGTTCCCTAGCAGCATTTAAAAGAAACAGGATCCTGACCTGTCCACAGAGTTTAAGGCAGCACAGAGTATTTCAGGAGATGAGCACGGGCAGCCGTTCGTTTTTCCGAGCCGTGCTCCCATTATGCACACGACCGTAAAAACACCCGTTATTGCGGGTCGTAATTACGACCCGCAATAACGGGCTCATAGACTTCTGTTACCCACGGGTACCTTTCCGTTTTCTCACGGGAAGGTGCCCGTGCCGTTAAAAAAATAGAACATGTTCTATTTTTCTATATTACGGGCCGTGCTGCTATAATTATAATGACAGCACGGTTCACAAAAGCGTCCGGCTGCCCGTGGCCGGCCGGCCGTGCTCGTAGTTACGAGTCGTAATTACGAGCACGGCCCGTAAAATAAAAAAATAGAACATGTTCTATCTTTTTAACGGCACGGGCACCTTCCCGTGAGAAAACGGGAAGGTACCCATGGCTAACAGAAGTCTATGGGCCCGCTATTTCGGGTCGTAATTACGACCCGTGATAACGGGTGTTTTTATGGTCGTGTGCATGAGGCCCCGTAATGACGGGTGGCTACATGTGTGCACCCGTCATTACGGCAGCGTTGCTAGGCGACGTCAGTAAGGGTATGTGCACACACACTAATTACGTCCGTAATTGACGGACGTATTTCGGCCGCAAGTACCGGACCGAACACACTGCAGGGAGCCGGGCTCCTAGCATCATATTTATGTACGATGCTAGGAGTCCCTGCCTCTCCGTGGAACTACTGTCCCGTACTGAAAACATGATTACAGTATGGGACAGTTGTCCTGCAGAGAGGCAGGGACTCCTAGCATCGTACATAACTATGATGCTAGGAGCCCGGCTCCCTGCACTGTGTTCGGTCCGGTACTTGCGGCCGAAATACGTCCGTCAATTACGGACGTAATTAGTGTGTGTGCACATACCCTAAATAGTCACTGTCCAGGGTGCTGAAAGAGTTAACTGATCGGCAGTAACTGTTTCAGTACCCTGGACAGTGACTACCGATCACAGTACCTGTAAAAAAAAAGACGTTCATACTTACCGGGAACTCCCTGCTTCCTCCAGTCCGGTCTCCTGGCCGTTGCCTTGGTGACGCATCCCTCTCGACATCCGGCCCGAGATTCCTTGATGACGATGCAGCCCATGTGAGCGCTGCAGCCAATCACAGGCTGCCGCGGCCTCTGCAGCCAATCACAGGCTGCAGAGGCCTCTGCAGCCAATCACAGGCTGCCGCGTCAGAAAAGGTCGGACTGGAGGAAGAAGAGGGACTCGTCACCAAGACAACGACCGGGTACGTATGAAATGCTTTTTATTTTATTTTTAATCAGCAGCCTCTTTTCTCTATCAGTGATTGATAGAGACAAGTGGCTGCCGATTTGTATAATGTTTTTGACCGGGTTCGGTCAAAACGGGTTCGGCCGAACCCGGTGAAGTTCGGATTCGCTGCGAACCGAACTTTTCCGGAAGTTCGGACCGAAACCGAGTTCGGTTGTCCCGGTTCGCTCATCTCTAGTCCTCACGATAATTGAGACGGTTTTGCCAGATGGCTTTAATTTTTTTTATTATTGTGCTGTTCAAAGCCAGACAGTTCCTCATTTCTGGCTAGCTGAGAAACTTTTGATAGCCAATGACTGATTGGAGGCAATGTAGTAGAGGCCCAATACATTGGTATAAGTGATTTTGCTATACCCAGAAGATGCTGCCAGAGGATCTTGGGGAAACATCTGGGTAAGTGGGGCAATAACAGAGATGATGAAGTGAAGCCAGTAAAGATATCCTCCACGGGCACATAAAGCTTAGAAGATGAGGTATCAAACCAATCTATAAACAAGATAATTGAATAGTTTGATATTAGGAAAATATGCCAGAAAGACCCATACCCCCAGGGTCATTGGGAAGAATCGGCGTGCTAAAAGCTATTCTCGGTCTAGCACCATCCCATATATAAGTAGTGAATAGACACCTTACCGAGGAGAAAAAAGTGTAATTGTAAGGAGGTAAAGAATTTTTGGAAGGATCATCATTTTGAGCAAATTTATTTAATAAGCCAAGAGGACATAAGAGACTCTTTCTGGGAGATAAGGGGAGAGTACCACAGATCTGGAGAGGCTGAAATCTGACATGTCAAATATTTAATATGGTCAAAGCAGAGGGGAAATGGAGAGACAGAGGCAAGAGCTGCCCTTAGAGACTGAGGGCAGGAGACACACAACACCTCAGACTTGCTCATGATAATTTTCAAATTAGATAATTTTCCAAAATTGTCAAACAAGAACGAAAAATGTCTGAGAGCTGTAAATGATTAGTAGTTAGAACTAGTAAATCGTCAGCAAAGGAAGCAATCGAGTGCATCCTGTCCCCAATCTTAATTCCCCTCACCACTGGATCCTGTCTCAAATGTTGAATCAGAGTTTCCATGGATAGAACGAACAGCAGGGGAGACAAAGGACAACCCTGCCTAGTGCCATTGCGTATTTGAAAGGAAGGGGACAAAGAACCGTTAACTCGGATCCTGGCAATTGGTGATGCGTAATGGGAAGCTAAAGCAAGACAAAGTGAGGGACACTCAATCAAAAGCCTTTTCAAAGTCAGTAGAAAGCAAAGTTAAAGGTAAATTTTTTGACCTATCGTACTGGATGAGAAGCAGTATGTGGATAGTATTATGCTTACCCTCTCTACCAATTACAAACCCTAGCTGCAAATGATCGACCAAGAGTGGCAGCACCGTCGTGACTCTGTTTGGCAATGATTTAACAAACAATTTAACGTCAACAGTAAGTAGAGAAATTAGACTATAACTCCCACACTTGGTCGGATCCTTATCATCCTTATGAAGTATAGATACAGTTACGTCCAGAATTATTTGGACAGTGACACAAGTTTTGGCATTTAAGCTCTTTACCAAAACATATTCAATATACAGTTATATAATCTATATGGGCTTAAAGTGCAGACACTCAGCTTTAATTTGAGGGTATTCACATCCTAATTTGAGGAAGGGTTTAGGAATTACAACTCTTTAATACGTAGCTGCCTCTTTTTCAAGGGACCAAAGGTAATTGGAAAATTATCTTAAAAGCTATTTAATGGGCTGCATGCACTATTCCCTCATTAATCCATAATCAATCAAGCAGGTAAAAGGTCTGGAGTTGATTCCAGGTGTGGCATTTGCAATTGGAAGCTGTTGCTGTGAACCCACAACATGAGGTCAAAGAAGCTCTCAGTGCAAGTGAAACAAACCATCGTTAGGCTGAAAAAAAGGAAGAAATCCATCAGAGAGATTGCACAAATGTTAGCAGTGGCCAAATCAACAGTTTAGTACATTCTTGAAAAAAAAGAGCTCACTGGTGATCGCGTTAACTCCAAAAGGCCTGGACAACCACAGAAGACAACAGTGGTGTATGATCGCAGAATCATTTCCATAGTGAAGAAAAAACTCTTAACAACATCTACCCAAGTGAAGAACACTCTCCTGGAAGTAGGTGTATAAGTATCTAAGTCTACCATAAAGAGAAGACTTCATTAGAGCAAATAAGTAAAAATATATTAATAATTCCTTTTATTACGTACACATGTATGTCACTTAATTAATAGTTTATACTATCCCTAACTTGGCACTTTATTTTTGTATTCACTACCGTTCAAAAGTTTGGGATCACCCAGACAATTTTGTGTTTTCACACTTATATTTATCAAATGAGTTGCAAAATGACTAGAATATATAGTCAAGACATTGACAAGGTTAGAAATAATGATTTTTATTTGAAATAATAATTTTCTCCTTCAAACTTTGCTTTTGTCAAAGAATGCTCCATCTGCAGCAATTACAGCATTGCAGACCTTTAGCATTCTAGCTTTAATTTGCTGAGGTAATTGGGAGAAATTTCACCCCATGCTTCCAGAAGCCCCTCCCACAAGTTGGATTGGCTTGATGGGCACTTCTTGCGTACCATACGGTCAAGCTGCTCCCACAACAGCTCTATGGGGTTGAGATCTGGTGACTGCGCTGGCCACTCCATTACAGATAGAATACCAGCTGCCTGCTTCTTCCCTAAATAGTTCTTGCATAATTTGGAGGTGTGCTTTGGGTCATTCTCCTGTTGTAGGATGAAATTGGCTCCAATCAAGCGCTGTCCACAGGGTATGGCATGGTGTTTCAAATGGAGTGATAGCCTTTCTTATTCAAAATCCCTTTTACCTTGTACAAATCTCCCACTTTACCAGCACCAAAGCAACCCCAGACCATCACGTTACCTCCACCATGCTTGACAGATGGCGTCAGGCACTCTTCCAGCATCTTTTCAGTTGTTCTGCGTCTCACAAATTTCTCGCATGGAATAGCCTTCATTTCTAAGAACAAGAATAGACTGTCGAGTTTCACATGAAAGCTCTCTTTTTCTAGCCATTTGGAGAGTTTAATCGAACCCACAAATGTAATGCTCCAGATTCTCAACTAGCTCAAAGGAAGGTCAGTTTTATTGCTCCTCTAAACAGCAAAACTGTTTACAGCGGTGCTAACATAATTGCACAAGGGTTTTCAAGTGTTTTCTAATCATCCATTAGCCTTCTAACACAGTTAGGGTATGTGCACACACACTAATTACGTCCGTAATTGACGGACGTATTTCGGCCGCAAGTCCCGGACCGAACTCAGTGCAGGGAGCCGGGCTCCTAGTATCATACTTATGTACGATGCTAGGAGTCCCTGCCTCTCCGTGGAACTGCTGTCCCGTACTGAAACCATGATTACAGTACGGGAGAGTTGTCCTGCAGCGAGGCAGGGACTCCTAGCATCGTACATAAGTATGATGCTAGGAGCCCGGCTCCCTGCACTGAGTTCGGTCCGGGACTTGCGGCCGAATTACGTCCGTCAATTACGGACGTAATTAGTGTGTGTGCACATACCCTTAGAAAACACAATGTACCATTAGAACACTGGAGTGATGGTTGCTGGAAATGGGCCCCTATACACTTATGTAGATATTGCATTTAAAATCAGACGTTTGCAGTTAGAATAGTCATTTATCACATTAACAATGTATAGAGTGTATTTCAGATTAATTTAATGTTATCTTCATTGAAAAAACTGTGCTTTTCTTTCAAAAATAAGGAAATTTCTAAGTGACCCTAAACTTTTGAACGGTAGTGTATGTCTTAACTTATATATGGACATAAATGTTGTACACTGTATTTACACAGTTTTTTGTATTTTTTACATTTGCTTCACCGTGATTTTACTTATTATATATTTATTGATTGAATAATTACTAATGATGTATTGCACCTTAAATACTGATGACAATTTGCATAATGTTATGCTTGAGAAAGGCTTTGTATAGCTGAAATGTTGCACGGGTGAATAAAACTTTTTGTTCCATTGGATGTGCTGCCTGGATTCCTTCTGTGTACACTTGTGGCTAGGACGGCTGGATCCAGTCCTGTTGGACTTTGCACACCGTATCTATACATTATTCTGGTGCAGTTACTTCCACTTACTTTAACCCTGAAATGGTGTCTGGAGGAGCTGTAGATAGCGACTGTAATCCAAACTGAGCGGCCTGTTTTAAAAAATTGGAGCAGTACTCCCAAAATATGCCACGTATAGTAGTAGTACCAGTGTAGGCTGATAGACACTGGGGGTGGGGGGTGGTAAATAGCTCGAACTATGGCCACTGATGGTTTAGAACTGTCCCTTGTACAAGCCACTTGGGATGTGTCTGTTAGATCCAATGTCCCCTGAAGGTTATATTGAAGGCCCGTACACACAAAATGGCCTGCAGTTATATTTGATTTCAGGATGTCTCCACCAAAAGCCACTCCAGATGACGTATGGAATATATTGCCTGACCCTTATGAGTCAGCAGGAGGGCTGGTGATCTCCACAATGTCCGGCGGCTGCAAATTGACTCCGGAGAGGCACAATGATGCTTCCGTACACGTAGTTAGTTACATTATAGATAGTGGCTAAGGTGGAATAAGCCTGTAGTTGCCTAGGATGGAGCCTTATTTCAGAGCTGTACTAGCAGAGCTCTGAGCAGACACGTCCGGCATGCACAGAGTCCAGGCCACGCTCAAAATGAATTGCATTTTTAATTGGCACATGTATCACAGATGTGTTAACCGTTTCACTGCCAATGATGTATGTAATATGATCCTAGGGGGGTAAAACAGGATTGTTTCTTCATGTTATCACACCCCTGCCAAAAAGGGAGGACACCTTATATGTTCTACTAAAGGATAGAGAAGATGAGAAGTTGCACATATCATTATCCCCTGTGCCTAATCAGACTTTTGTCAAATCTGTTTTTAATGGTTTCTGGACGACAGAGATTTTTGCCCTCTTTAGTTATGATGCTTTTGTGAAGATATGTGTCTGTAGACATAGGCATAACGGTTTGTTGACATCAGCGTTGCTTTTCCGTTCATTTGTTCCATTGCAGTTTTCCATCAGAGGGACCCATGAACGGAAAGCCAAACGGAAACTAAAGCTCCCGTTTGCATAACCATTGATTTCAATAGTAATGCTTCCGTTTGCCTTGATTTCCATTTGTTTCCGTTCCGTAAAATTTTCGTTTTTTCCACGGAACACAATAGCATAGTCGACTGCGCTATTTTTTCCGCAAAAAAAAACTTTAACTTTACGGAACGGAAGCAAAAAGAAACCAAGGCAAACAAAAGCATTACCATTGAAATTAATCATAATGCAAATGGAAGCTTTAGTTTCCATTTGGCTTTCCGTTTATGGGTTTCTCGACGGAAAGCTGCAACGAAACCCATGAACGTAAAAGAAACGCTGATGTAAACATAGCCTAATGGGTATGTCTGAACTGTGCACATCTTGTACTTTTCTGATATTGTTGTGCCTCTTAGGCCTCTTAGGCTCTGCTTGGATCAGTCATTTAGCAACAAACATGAATTTGAATACATTTTTTACAAAATGTTACTCTTTGATTCAAAATTGTATGAAGGTGTCCATGAATGTTAAGTGCTGGGTGGCATTGTTATAATGTGCCAGTTATCTACTTTCAGAAAATATATAGGTATGGGGGTATAATATGATTTTTATATTTTATATATTTTAAAGTTTGTTTTTCTTTCTAGTTATACCTATGAAACTTTGCATCATTGTTAAAAGTAGGTAAAAAAAATAAATTACAATGTTATATTCAATTATAACATTATAATAGTTAACCTGGGGTGGACTGACCATTTGGTCTAAGGTCCAGAACATTAGAAGGAATCACAGATCTCCACCTAGAAACTGCACCATATATCTTAGTTACCTGGTGTATAACATATCAGAAATAATATAATTTGTTAAAATTTCTTTCTGCCCTTTATAACTGAAACTTCATAGCTTGGTAGGGTCTCTAAAGAAAAGTTTAAAACATAGGACTCCAACCACCTTAAAGAAGAATGAAGAAAATAAGAAGCTTGTAGAAAACTAACTCCTTAACGACAAGTGACGGATATATCCGTCACAAGCGGGTGCTGGTTCCCACATCATGACGGATACATCTGTCGCTCGTATCTCGTGGGTGCTGCCACTGTATCTACAAGATCAGTGGCAGGAACATGGCTGTTATACACAAACTGGCTCCTTCCGTAAGTGCCTGAATCTGCAGTTTAACCCCTTATATGCCACGGTCAATAGTGACCGCTGTATCTAAGGTTTTCAACAGAGGCAGTTCCCTCTGTCACCCCAACGGCACACCTGTCACGCGATTGCGGGATGCCAATAGATTTCTATGGCAGCTGGGGCCCTAATAAAGGCCCCCAGGTCTTCCTTCAGTAACTGACAGGCATGGCCTAATAGATTGCCTGTTAGTTTTACACTGACAGGCAATATTTCTTTGGTATACTAATTATGCCAAATAATTATTTCTGCGATCAGAAGATCGTATTGTGAAGCCCCCCAGTGGGACTAAAAAAAAATCATTAAAAACAGCAAAATAAAGTTTGCGGAAAAAATAAAACACAGATTACAGTCAAAATAAAATAAAACTACTTTTTTTTCCATAAAAAGTGGTCTTATTTAGTAAGATTATGTATAACAAAAAAACAAAACACATATATGGTATGCCCGCGATAGTAATGATTCGAACAATAAAGTTAAAAAATTTTTTTTTTTAATTTATGTATTTTTTATTTTTTCCAAACATTACAAACAAGCGAACAATAATTCAACATTATATACCATGACAATAGCATCTCTGAACACTTAAATCATTATTTTGCATATTATATAATCTGCAATTTGTATAAATTACTTCAAATGATCCTAGTTGGAGCGAGGACAGAATTAGAGATTTTACCCCAAAGACAAATTTAAAAAGTGTCAATATTCATAGGACATAAAACACACTAAATAAACCATAATGAAGGGGGAAAGGGAAGGATAGAGGGGTAGGAGGGAAGAGTATGGACACGTGTATCCTCCATCGTTACCGCGATGTAGTACAGATATTAAGGAATCTTATCATGATAGGTGTCACACCAGACAGCTGATGTTCCAGATACCAGGTTGTGGAGCCAAAGCATGCAATTAGTGGTAAGAGAGGTATAAAGTTTTCCCACAACATAAAAAACGCTTCAGATTTGTGCTCTTTTCGAAGGGAGGTTTCCACCCAATCCATTCTGAAAAGATAAGATATTTTTTTCTAGGAAAATACAATGTTTGGGGTTTTATTATTTAACCAAACCTGGAGGATCGCCTTCTTAGCAGCCGCGGAAGACATAATATAATAGTTTTTTGTGATGTTTCGGGAGAAAGGTCATGGAAGGTGGAAGTATCCCAAATAGACACCACTTTTGGGTGGAGGGGCATTATATGGACAGGGTGTCAGACACAAAATATTGTATCTTTCGCCAAAAGTCAACAATAGTTGGGCATAACTAAAGACAATGTAATAAGTCTGTGTGCGGTGCTCCACACTTTAAACACGAATGGGCAAAGGAATTACCAATGAGAAAACCCCTATAAGGGGACACGTAAGCCCTATGAGCTATTTTAAAATACATTTTCCATTACATGGCTGATGGGAGGTATTTGGCAGCTGTAGTTACAGATGATAGGATATCGTCATGATTTATTTGATCTAAGTGGTCAATCCAGTAAAATACGCCAGATCTCGATTTAGTGTGGTCCAATGGTTGTCTTAAAGCATTATAATAGGTAGTGATTAGTCTTTTTCGGCATTGATGAGATGGAGTTAAGTGACAGAAGGAGTCATCCCAGTCTTGATCTTGTAATTGCCGAATGACCCTGTGAGCATAGCTACAGGCCTGCATGTAATAAAATGGGTGTTGTCCCAGATAATCGTATTGTATACGTAGTTCATGAAAGGAGTATGGACGACGAGTGAGCATGTTAATTATCTGATTAATACATGTCAACCCCCTCCTGGCCCATCCACGAAAGACCACATGGGGATTGGCGTTTTGGAAGTCAAAGTTATGGATCCAAGGAATAAGTAGGGAAAATCTAGGGTTTAAGCCTAAGTGTTGTCTGACCTTGGTCCATGTCACATTTATTAAACGGGTACGAAAAAAAACGCAAAAAACGTTGCCAAAATTTCTTTTTTTCCATTCCCCCCCTAAAAAAATCAAACAAAAGTTAATCAATAAGTCCCATGTACCCCAAAATATTACCAATGATTACTACACCTTGACCTGCAAAAAACAAACCCACATAAGGCCACATCGATGGAAAAAAAAAGTTATGGCTCTTGAAATGCGGGGCTGCAAAAACAAATAATTTAAAAAGAAAAGGGTTTTTATTGTGCAAACGTAGTAAAACTTAAAAAAACAATATATATTAAGCATCACTGCAATCGTACCAACCCATAGAATAAACATAACATAAATAGTTATTTACGCCGCATAGTGAACGGAGTAAATTTAAAACTCAATAGACAGTTCTGGAATAGCTGGTTTTTTTCAATTCCCTCCAAAAAAAAGTTAATAAAAGTTAATCAATATACTATGTCCACCAAAAAATGGTGAAATTGAAAAACACAATTTGTTCTGCAAAATAACAAGCCCTCATATGACTATGTTGACAAAAAATAAAAAAGTTATGACTCTTAGAACTGCGATTGTGAAAAATAGTGCTTGCCATTAATACCCAAAAAGGCCTGGTCATTAAGGGGTTAATAAATTTTAAGACTTTTTTTAGAAACTTTATTTGTGTTACATTTTTTTAAATCCCATTAACCCCTTAAGGACACAGCCAATTTTATTTTTTTCATTTTAGTTTTTTCCATCTTCACATTCTAGGAGACATAACTTCTTTATTTTTCAGTCAACATAGCCATATGAGGGCTTCTATTTGGCATGACAAATTGTATTTTTAATTGCACCATTTAATGTAACATATAATGCATTGAGAAACTTATTTTTTGTTGTAATTGAAAAACACGCAATTCCACCATATATTTTTTAAGCCATTTACTGTGAGTCATTATTTTATGTGAAAAATGGGATAAGCTGTTTTTTAAAATGTTATTTATTTGTGTATTTTTTTTATATTTTTCTAAATTTAATTTTTTTTAAATGTCTTTTTTTAGGCAAGGTATTTTGGTATGTGATCGATGTGTCACTTATGCAAAACACTGCAATACTTATGCATTGCAGTGCATTGGCTATTTTTGTGCTCTACTATTAACAATTAAGCACAAAAGGCAGACGTAAAGGCATTCACTAGGCCTCCAGCTGCCATGGAATCCGATAGCCCCCCCCCCAGTAATCGGGGAACGATCGGGAGACAGATGATGTAGCTACCTCCTTCTGTCTAACCATTCAGATGTCATGGTCTATCTTGATGGCGGCGTCTGAGGGGTTAAATGGCCGTGTGATTGGAGTTATATCCGATCTCAGTCGCTGCAGGCGGGTGTCAGTTATAAAAAACAGTTAGCACCCGCCGCATATGGTGCATGCTCAGCTCCTGAGCCTACACCATATTGTCAGAGTGCACATGTACATTGGATGATGATAAGTTGTTCAGGAGTAATACACAGCCACATATTAGGGCATAAATAATAAAGTCATAATAGCGGGCACTAAAGACAGCCCTGGGGTCCTAATGAAGTCTAAAATTATTTATCTCTAGTATTTACCGCTATCAATATATTGATAGCGGTGATTTGGTATTCGTGCATTGATCAATAGTCACAGTGAAGTATCTGTATATAATTTTATTATGATTATTATAGAATTTTGTTCAGTGAGAATGTATTTATATGTTAATATGTGGATAGGTATAAAGTGTTTGAGATATGATACGGAGGTCATGCCCCAACAAAAAGCCATGAGGGCGAAACTCGAATTGGGAGTTACTCGAGGATGACCGTCACGCTGGGTTTGTATGATTTCATTTTGTTTCCAGCTTTGCTTATATAGTAATGCTTGGAGTTAAATATAGGCAGTTTGGTGATGTATCGGTTTACCATCTGAGGATGCGAATTGCAACGTGTTTCATTATCCACGCATATACAGTGAAGGAAATAAGTATTTAATCCCTTGCTGATTTTGTAAGTTTGCCCACTGTCAAAGACATGAACAGTCTAGAATTTTTAGGCTAGGTTAATTTTACCAGTGAGAGATAGATTATCTAAAAAAAAGAAAAAGGACATCACATAGTCAAAATTATATATATTTATTTGCATTGTGCACAGATAAATAAGTATTTGATCCCTTTGGCAAACAAGACTTAATACTTGGTGCCAAAACCCTTGTTGGCAAGCACAGCAGTCAGACGTTTTTTGTAGTTGATGATGAGGTTTGCACACATGTTAGATGGAATTTTGGCCCACTCCTCTTTGCAGATCATCTGTAAATCATTAAGAGTTCGAGGCTGTCGCTTGGCAACTCGGATCTTCAGCTCCCTCCATAAGTTTTCGATGGGATTAAGGTCTGGAGACTGGCTAGGCCACTCCATGACCTTAATGTGCTTCTTTTTGAGCCACTCCTTTGTTGCCTTGGCTGTATGTTTTGGGTCATTGTCGTGCTGGAAGACCCAGCCACGAGCCATTTTTAATGTCCTGGTGGAGGGAAGGAGGTTGTCACTCAGGATTTGACGATACATGGCTCCATCCATTCTCCCATTGATGCAGTGAAGTAGTCCTGTGCCCTTAGCAGAGAAACACCCCCAAAACATAATGTTTCCACCTCCATGCTTGACAGTGGGGACGGTGTTCTTTGGGTCATAGGCAGCATTTCTCTTCCTCCAAACACGGCGAGTTGAGTTAATGCCAAAGAGCTCAATTTTAGTCTCATCTGACCACAGCACCTTCTCCCAATCACTCTCAGAATCATCCAGATGTTCATTTGCAAACTTCAGACGGGCCTGTACATGTGCCTTCTTGAGCAGGGGGACCTTGCGGGCACTGCAGGATTTTAATCCATTACGGCGTAATGTGTTACCAATGGTTTTCTTGGTGACTCTGGTCCCAGCTGCCTTGAGATCATTAACAAGTTCCCCCCGTGTAGTTTTCGGCTGAGCTCTCACCTTCCTCAGGATCAAAAATACCCCACGAGGTGAGATTTTGCATGGAGCCCCAGATCGATGTCGATTGACAGTCATTTTGTATGTCTTCCATTTTCTTACTATTGCACCAACAGTTGTCTCCTTCTCACCCAGCGTCTTCCTTATGGTTTTGTAGCCCATTCCAGCCTTGAGCAGGTCTATGATCTTGTCCCTGACATCCTTAGAAAGCTCTTTGGTCTTGCCCATGTTGTAGAGGTTAGAGTCAGACTGATTAATTGAGTCTGTGGACAGGAGTCTTTTATACCGGTGACCATGTAAGACAGCTGTCTTTAATGCAGGCACCAAGTTGATTTGTAGCGTGTAACTGGTCTGGAGGAGGCTGAACTCTTAATGGTTGGTAGGGGATCAAATACTTATTTCTCTGTGCACAATGAAAATAAATATATATAATTTTGAATATGTGATTTTCTGTTTTTTTTTTAAATATAATCTATCTCTCACTGGTAAAATTAACCTAGCCTAAAAATTCTAGACTGTTCATGACTTTGACAGTAGGCAAACTTACAAAATCAGCAAGGGATTAAATACTTATTTCCTTCACTGTAAGTGTGGTTGGAATATTTGCTGTTTACCCTGGACTGATTACTTGGGATATTTAAGTTAAGTGTTTCGAATTGTGCCGATCATTCTTATATATGTTTGTTTTAGAAGGTTGACATACTTCTTCGGGTTGTGCTACATTTGGGTCTTCTCCGATTAATTAAGCATGCTGAGGTGCTTTTTATCTTTAGAACTGTTCAACATCTGCCCAAGTATGTTTAGACTTCTTTGTCTTCAATAGAAGAAAATAGATCCGTATTACGGATTGTTATTTGCAATATAGAACTCAATGTTGTTGTATTTCAGATCCTTATTTTTACTATATTTTTTTGTAGGTCCTATAGAGAGATTATGGATCCATATTAAAAAGTAAAATTCTCTACATAGAAGTCAATGGCGTTGTATAATGAATTATTGTTTTTATATTCTCTTAACTTTTATATGGATAATATGGATTGGTATTATGCACTTTCCAGTTATCTATCTGCTAAAAATATAATAGTTTGTCTCTATTTATTATAATAAAATATATATAACATTGTATTAGATTCATTGAATACATAAAAATGTTAAATAACTTTTTTGCACAAATTTTGAGGCATAGTTTCATAAGATATTTTACTCTTTGATTATATTATAATTCATTAAGGAGTTTATTTAGCCATTATATAATAGTAACATTTTGCAATAACATTTCACAATTAATGACTTTAGAGTTAATAATATTATAATTGTATATACAGTCTAGTATATTAGCATTTTGTGCCAAAGGCTAAAGCTTAAAGGGGTTGTCCACAATGGAAAACTGCTGACCTATCCATAGGATAGGTCACCAGTATATGATCGGTGCAGGTCCGACACCGCACCGATCAGCTGCTCCGGGTGCCTCCGTGTGCCGGATGTTTTGAACGGTATGTAGTAGTCTGTCGCATACCGTTCAAAACATCCGGCGCCCGGTGGATAGGTCATCAGTTGTCCAGTCATGCTCAACCCCTTTAATATTTCTCTTTTTCTCTTTTTTATTATTATTTAGTAAAGTAAAACAGTTTTTTAATTCATGTTAGGTGATTTCCTAAAGGAAACTCAGAAGAATATTTTTGAAATATTTATTTGTTTCCTTGCCATATGATTTGGCAGATTGCTATTGCTGTAGGTTATGTTTAAATGGTGTGTTTATGGGATTGGACAGCTTTCACATATGTTGTTAAAATATAAAAAAATATTTAATGCACTTAAAAATATAAATGTCTTATTATTATAATATAATCAAAGAGTAAAATATCTTATGAAACTATGCCCCAAAATTTTTCAAAATACAAAAAAAATCTGTGCAAAAAAGTTATTTTACATTTTTATGTATTCAATGAATCTAATACAATGTTATATATATTTTATTATAATAAATAGAGACAAACTATTCTATTTTTAGCAGATAGATAACTGGAAAGTGCATCATACCAATCCATATTATCCATATAAAAGTTAAGAGAATATAAAAACAATAATTCATTATACAACGCCATTGACTTCTATGTAGAGAATTTGACTTTTTAATATGGATCCATAATCTCTCTATAGGACCTACAAAAAAAATATAGTAAAAATAAGGATCTGAAGTTCACCTCCTATCCCCCCACAGACATGGTTATTACATCCCTTCAAAATTCAGCACAAAAATTCTCGCTAAAAGAAAATCTTCAGAAATTGTTAATGCAGGAAGTTATTTCACCAGTTCCACTGATGGAAAGAGGATTAGGTCACTACTCCCGGCTATTTCTAGTCAAAAAAAACAACTCATAAACCTAAAACCCCTAAACAGACTGTATCCTTCCACAAGTTCAAAATGGAATCGATAAAATATACAATTCCACTGATAGGACAGAGATTTTATGATGGCTACCATAGATCTCCAGGATGCATACTACCATATTCCTATCCATCAGATATATTGAAAAAGTCAAAGAATATAGAAAATTCCTAAGATTTAACATATTGCAAGATCAAAAAGTAGTGCATTATCAATTCAATGCTCTCCCATTTGGAATATCATCAGCACCAAGATTATTCTCAAAGGTGATGGTGGAGATAGTGGATTTCCTCAGTATTAAAAGTATTTACGTCATTCCGTATTCAGACGACCTTCTCTTAGTAGCTCCAGATGCTTCTTGTCTAAAAAACTGATTATTCAGACACAACAGACCCTACAAAATCTAGGTTGGATTGTGAATATTAAAAAGTCAGATCTGTTTCCTTCAAGACGCAAGACCTTCTTGGGGATTCTCCTGGATTCCCACAAGCAAATGGAATTTCTCCCACAGGACAAGATCATTTTTTTAAAACAACAGAATAATTTTCTGATACAAAAGGGGCACTTATCCATAAGGACGGCAATGTCAGTTCTAGGTTCCATAATGTCTTATATCCAGGCAGTGGCCTGGTCTCAGACTCACTCCAGAGAAATACAGAACCTGATATTATCGCAGTGGAACAGATCCCAACTCTCTCTAGACAAAAAGATCTTATTGACGAAATCAGTAAAAACCACTCTCCTGTGGTGGCTGCAAACCAACAATCTAAAAAAGAGAATCCACTGGCACCTGTATCCTGTAAAATCCATAACTATGGATACAAGCAAAAGAGGTTGGGGAGCAACATTGGATCAAGGACTTTTTCAGGGTTTTGGCCAATGCAGATAAGTCATCATTATTCAAATTTCAGAGAGTTAAGAGCAGTCCTGGAGTCCCTAAAAGTAACAGAACATCTTATCCTAAACTCTCATGTGAGAATTTATTCAGACAATATGCATACCTGAGACATCAGGGAGGTACCAGACAATAAAACCTACAGATCCTAGCAGGCCAGATATTTACTTGGGCAGAGCCTCAACTATTATCCCTTTCAGCCCTCCATCTCAAGGGTTCTTCATCCAGGCAGATTTCTTAAGCCAGAAGAGTTTAGATTCAACCGAATGGTGCAAAAACAGGAGGTGGGGACTACGGGAAGTGAACTTATTTGCGAGCCAGAAAAACTCAAAGGCTACTCTATTCTTTTCTCTTAACCCAGGACAAAAGGGTTTAGGAATTGGATGCATTTGCTCACAATTGGAACTTCCAACTCGCCTATGCTTTTCCTCCAATTCCACTGATACCAGAGAACTTACAAAAAATCAGGTTAGGAAAAACAAAGGTGATCTTAATTGCCCCTTTGCCCAAAGACGGGCCTGGTTTGGACTCTTAAACAGTATAAAACTAACAGAATCATGAATACTGCTAATAACTCAGGATTTCCTATATCAAGGGAAATCCTATATACAAACCCTCAAAGGCTCCAACTAGCAGCCTGGCTTCTGAAGCCTCCATCCTAAAATCAAAAGGACTATCTGAATCAGTAATCAACACGCTACAAACAAGTAGGAAAGAAGCGACCAATTCGAGTTATAACAAGGTTTGGAAAAAATTCCTCTCCTGGTGATTATGATTATGATTATGAAGGAATAAACATGTTGAATCACTATGCCATATGGTAATTTGAAATACACTGAAGAGGGAGGCGGGGAGGGTCTACTTAACCTCTTGTGGGTTTCCTGTCCCTATCCTCCTGTGGTGCTGTCATGGGGGTTTTCTTTGAAACCAAATTACTGGTAAGTCTAATTCTATTTTTAAAGGCTATGAACACCTTTGACATGGAAAGTTCTTTTTACTTATGTTAGTGGTTGCCTTGCATTAAAAAAAAGTTGCCCTTATTTTCAGGCTGCAATCTCCATTCTTTCATTTCTTTTCAGACCCCATTTAACCTGCCTCTGGTTTTAGACTTTTCTCCTGTGGGTATCTTCCTCCCAGTAATACATGCTGGATGCGAGCTATCTGAATCCAGAATTTTGTTGCCTACTATAGCTCTCTTGTGTCAGCACAGCTTCATTCCCGTACTGATTTCCTCTTGTATAACCCATGAGGGATTTCCCTTGTGCTGACACAGACACTCAGTGGCGGATTATCATTAGGGCGGTTCGGGCGGCCGCCCTGGGCCCAAGGCTCCCGGGGGGCCCATGGCCGGCCAGACCGCACAAGATCGCACGGGCCCCCTCATGCCCGGTGGTGTTGCTAGCACCGGAGGGGGCCCCGGTGCTAGCGGCAGCCACATTCAGTGGCGTAACTATAGGGGTCGCAGCGGTCGCAATTGCGAGCGAGCCCAGAAGCCAGGGGGGCCCGTGGCCCCCCGCACCACATCAATGAAAAGTTACTATAGTAACTGGGGCCTATGTAATAAACTACACAGACCCCTGTTACTATAGTAAATTACAGTACTTACCCCTCCTTTTCCTGGAGCGCATTGGTGGTTCTGACGTCACAGCGCTGTGCGCAGCGCATAACATCCCGACACTTGATGGAGTGAGGACCTGCGGCCTAAGAGGAGGTAAGTTTTATTTTAGTGTCTTGCTGAAGCTGATGGGTTGGGGTCCGACACCTGGAACCCACGCCAATCAGCTGTTTTGAAGGGGTTGCAGCCGCTCGTACGAGCGCTACTTCCCCTTCATTCCGGTCACTTTCTCACACTGAATCGCCGACACGGATGATTGGTTAGGGGGTCCCGGGAGTCTTACCCCGACCCATCAGCTATTCATGGCCTATACTGAGGATAGGCAATCAATTTTTAGAGACTGGACAACCTTTAAATCCTACCGTGTATTAGGCTTAGATACAGGGCCCCAGCTTATACTGCATAAGAATACTGTCTGCTGCACCCTGTATCTAAGCCTACCTTAGGCTTAGATACAGGGTCCAACAACCAGTATCACATATGCACATGGGCCCTGTATCTAGGGCCCTTTATCTAAGGCCCTCTTCACATCACCGCTGCCCTTCCGTTGAGGGGCTCTGTCTGGTTAACCCCTCAACGGAAAGGAAAACGGAAACCTAAGCTACCATTTGCATCACCATTGATCTCAATGGTGATGGAAACTTTGCTAATGGTTTCCGTTTGTCACCATTGTGAACGGGTTCCGTTCTTTTGGCGGAATCAATAGCGCAGTCAACAATGCAAAACAACGGAATCCTGCCACAACGGTGAGAAACGGAAATCTTTAGCAACATTTCTGTCACCATTGAGATCAATGGTGAGGGAAACAGAAGCGGAGGTTTCAGTTCGCCTTTCTGTTGAGGGGTTAACCTGACGGAACCCATCAACTGAAGGGCAGCGGTGATGTGAACAGGCCCTTACTAATGTTTTTTTTTTCTTATAGGTTCGGTTGTTGGACTACATCGGATTCTATGACGGCTTTTTTATTCTCAATAAAATGGTTAATGAGGGTTGTGTGGGGGTGTTTTATTTCAATAAATATATTTTTTCTATGTCTTTGTATTTTTTTTTATCTTTAGCGCTACCAACTTACTAATGGGCGCTGACAGGTTGACAGCATCCATTACTAAGATGGGGTTTAGTGTTTGCCGGTGAAAAGGCTAACACTAACCCCCATTATTACCCCGGTACCCAACCACCAGGAAGAGCTGGGTACGATCCAGTACTCGCCTATCTGTAGTAATGTTTGGGGACTAGGGTGGCCGCAGGATGGTATTATTAGGCTGGCAAAGGCCAAAAACAGTGGCCCTTCCCAACCTGGTAATGCTAGCCTGTTGCTGCTGTGTTGTATCTGGCTGGTTATGAAAAATGGGGGGGACCTCACATCATTTTTTTTATAAATAATTGGACAGCACGATGTGGGGTTCCCCCATTTTTATAACCAGCCAGATACAACATAGCAGCAGCAGGCTAGTGTTACCAGGGTGGGAAGGGTCACAGTTTTTGGCCTTTCCCAGCCTAATAATACCAGCCTGCGGCAGCCCCAGTACCCCTCCGTCACTACAGATGGTCGGGTATGAGATGAGATCGTACCCGGATCTTCCTGGTACCCCGGGTGGTGCTGGGTACCAGTGTAATAATGGGGTTTAGTGTTAACCTCTTCATGTCTAACATTAAGTCCCCCCCTTAGTAATGGGCGTTGTCAATCAGCCAGCATCTATTACTAAGGTGGTAGTTATAAAGCTTAAACAAATACAAAGACATAGATCAAATATTTTATTGAAATAAAAATTCCACACAACCCTTGTTATCCATTTTATTGAGAATAAAAAAATGCAGTTATCGAAGTAGTCTTCGAATCTGAAGTAGTCCAACAACCGAACTTGTAAAAAAACACAAACACACAAAAATAATTAGTAACACATCAAAAAGGAAAATAATTCTTATACTTACCTTTCCTGGGTCCAGCGCTGGAGCTGCAATATCAGCGAGCTGGGCCCTATATCTAATCCTATAATGTGTTACACTGTGTGCTGGGCCCTATATCTAATCCTATCATGTGTGATACTGTCTGCTGAGCCACTGTATCTATTCCTATAATGTGTGCTACTGTCTGCTAAGCCGCTGTATCTAATCTTATCCATAGCTATAGGGTCGTAGTGCTATAGATATGCTGTCTCATATATATATATATATATATATATATATATATATATATATATTTATATATATATATTCATACACGCACACTTTTTTTTTGGGGGGTGTACATATCTTTTTGGGCTATCCCCCTGATGTTTTAAGTCCTTAGTGATGCCCCTGGCTGCTAGTGCTGCATTGTTGGATCACTTAGGAGACCCAGCGATGCAGCTAAAAGCTGTGGGCCATTGGCCATGAGAAGTTTGGGGGGAGGGGAGCCCAAGAAGAACCTTTGCATCGGGGCCCATGAGCCCTGAGCTACGCCCCTGGCCACATTCATTTGTATCTGAGTCCTCCGGACTTAGATACATATGAATACTATAGGCTACAGGTCACGTTCGGCTTGCAGCCTATAAGACGCTGGGAAGACTCCCTGCCGGCGTGATGAGTTACTGCATCACGCGGGTCTGTGAATGCGTCTAGTTCGGAGGATTCACACGCGTCCAGCTAGTTTGGCCGCCACGGGGTAATGTAAGTAAACTGTATATATTTTTTTAGGTGGGGGACTTTTGCTGTGTATATATTCAAAGAGGGGGGATTGCTCCGTTACACTATATACAAGGGGGAGTGCTGGGTGGCCCTATATACAAGGGGGAAGGTAGCGCTGTGTGGGCCTGTATGCAAAGGGGGGGGGGAGTGCTCTGTGACACTATATACAAGGGGGAGTGCTGTGTGGCACTATATACAAAGGGAGGAGCACTGTGTGCACTATATACAAGGGAGAGCGCTATGTGGCCCTATATGCAAGGGGGAGCGCTGTGTGGCCCCATATACAAAGGGGGAGCACTGTGTGACACTATATACAAAGGAGGGAGCGCTGTGTGACACTATATACAAGGGGCGGAGCGCTGTGTGACACTATGTACAAAGGGGAAGGGCTGTGTAGCACTATAGACAAGGGGGGGCTGTGTAGCGCTATCCACAGCGGTATGTTTGTGCCGCTATTTATAGGGGGCTTTTTGGTGATATTTACAAGAGGGGGAGGGCTGTGTGGTGCTCTCTACAGGGGGCTGTATGGCACTATCTATAGGGGGCTGTGTGTAACGCTCTCTACGGCGGGGATGTGTGATATCTACAGGGCTTTGTGTGTGGCGCTATCTATGGGAGTGTGTAATATCTACAGGGGCTGTGTGTGGCGCTATGTACAGGGGCTGTGTGTGGCACTATGTACAGGGGCTGTGTGTGGCACTATGTACAGGGGGCTGTGTGTATGTGGTGTTTGACAGTGTGTGGTATTATTATATTCAGGCGCGCAGTGTTTGGTGCTATTATATTTAGGGGCACAGTATGTGGCACCATGATAACATTTTTTCGTTTATAGGTGTGGAAATGTTGGAAAAGTGAGGAGCCGAAGACATCTGAGTGGCAAATTCTGCGGAAATGAGTCATGGCCGGGAGAAGTTGTCATGAGCTCTGGACCGGATGGAGAAGAAAAGAGGAAAAAAACTACTAGAATCTGAGACGTCGTCACCTGTGAGTCACTAGATTTATAAAGAATCTCTCACCTGTCCTGACATGTTTATTATAGGAAACCCTTGTATTTCACAAAAAGTCTTTCTGCAGTCCAGGACTGATAGACAATTCCCCTTGTCAGGAGGATGTGACCCAGCACAGTGTGATACTGTCAGTATTTAGGGACACAGCCCTGTGACAAGGGGAATCATAACACCCATTTGTTAATGCTTGCCCAAAAAGTTAGTGTTAAAAATAGTTACAGCGCGGCAGGGAGGCGGTGTGGAAGGGCGGCCCAAGTTTGGGTAACAGCACAGGGCCCATGGTCTACTTAATCCACCACTGAAGACACTAATGCTATAGAGTGTGTGATTTCCTTTCCTGCAGAGTCTGCCATTTTTGTTCTTCCTATTTTCACTTTGATGCTGATAGCATGTGTGATTCCCCATCCCCCAGACAGACTGTCTTGTGTGCTCTCCTTCCTGTGTGTCATCTGCCTTTCTTGAATACGGGTTTGCTTTCCTCCCTCTCTATACTCTGATCTACCATGTACAATGTTCCCTTCCTCACTGATGCTATCTATAACACTGAAAGGAGGGCAGAGGGATCTGACACAGATAGCAAAAATTATAGGAAATTTCTAATGAAGACTTTTTCAAAAGTTGCTTTTAATTGCAATCAAATGAACAAAAAAAATAATAATAATAATCCGTGCAAATGTATCCATAGCTTACAAAAGTAAGGCTACATGTACATGGCATGAAGTCCTATTTATATTAAACTATACTAGCCTAGAAGTAGTGCTTTGTGAAATCACTTGTGCAGGTGCACTATTACGGCACTGTACAACTTGAAGATTATACAGAGTTGAAATATAGCCATGTGAATGAGGCCATAGGATCAGTTCACATCTGTGTTGGGATCCTGTTCTGACGTTCCGTCGGAGGTGTCCGACAGAACGGGACCCTGAGCAGACACAAACTGGCACAGACGGAAATCAGAGGTAGAGGTTTCGACTACGCTATTGTTTCCGGCAAAACGACGGATCCGGTGCACAAAAGAGACAAACGGAAACCACAGGCATCAGCTCCGTCACCATTGAAATCAATGGTGATGGAAACGGAAACCTCTGGTTTCCATCGGTGTCAGTTTGCGTCTGCTCAGGGTCCCGTTCTGACGGAACCTCTGACGGAACGTCAGAACGGGACCCCAACGCAGATGTAAACAGAGCCTTAGTCAGTCAATTTCATATGTCCCACTATTTATTTGCTAATATTATATTTGCATTCATATTCAGCCATCTAAATTTTGTGAAATTGCATTTCTTTTATTTGTGTTGTATCTTTTGAGTGAATAAAATAATTAATAAGGACTTTAGAGTGTTATATTGTACTAAAAGGCAATTATAAATAAGAGTACTTTAGATATATTATTTTGTTCTTCATGAAAGAATAACTGTAAAAATAATTATCTAAAAAGTGAAGATAGATTATAAGACACGTAGGACATCAAAAGATTAGTAACTAATTATTGTAATTTATGCAATTACAGAGTGTGAAAAAGAAAATTTTACTCATATTATAGGACACTTTCATCAGAAACCATTACAATAATTGTTTTCTATTTTACAGTAATGACAAAAAAGTCAATTTACAGATTTTAAGCATGGCATGTTTAAACTACAGATATTACATTTATGCTTCTGGACATTATATTATCCTTATCTAAAATCAGCACTTCAGCTTCATCTTTGTTTATGGAAAGCTTAGACCAGAGACAGTAAAATGAAAAATTTAAATAAAGCTGTAAACTTCATATTCCAACATTTATTCTAATATAGAAGACTATTTGGTGTGCTGCAATTCTGCAAATGATGCTTCTATAACACATCATGCAAAATATGAAACAGTTTGGTAAATCAAATGTGCTTCAACATGCACAGATACAGTTCAGGGAAAAAGGAAAACATCTACATGTTAGCAAAGCCAAGTAATTTCAAGGTTCTCATAGAGCTAGGCTTAACATTTATTTATTCATAAAATGTTCATGATACTTACCAAATTAATTAAATATCAAAATGACATAATCTTTGTTTAAATGTCCTGGCGCCAATATAATATTGTAAAAGTATGCAAGAAGACCACACAGCATTTGTGGTAATTGGATCTATGAGTTAAAAAAATGTGAAGACCATACTTATATACCATATAATAATGATTTTCAAATATTAAAGGAGATTACTGGAAAATTAAAAAAAAGACCCTTTATTGTGAAAAACATTTTTCTTCATGCTTAGACCCTGTGCAAATCAAGTTTTTCCACCTACAGTTGATGCATAATTCAGGACAAAAGCTCCCGACCTATACGTTAAATGTAGACTGTGACAGATGCCTATTAGTGGCATCCGTCACCTATAGGCTATAATGGTATTCATTTAACAGATACATCATTAACTTTTTAAGACTTTTCATGACGTTTCTTTTAGATGGATGCAATTATTGATTATGTTAGGCATCCGTCACTGGCCTTCCTTTTACGGGCGCTCCACTACTGCCAATATATGAACAGTTACACAGGAGCTTTCCGAGGCAGCAGATACCATACTATCCTGCCTTTAGACTCTGGCCACCTTGTCAGGCAATGTCAGATTTGTTGGATCCTCTGGGATCCACACAGAGAACTCAATACCTGCCTGATGCCACTATGGAACCATCCCAGCAGCCGCAGTCCCCGGCTACTTTATCGGCCTTGGGAAGCTACATAATTGGAGTTCCCTGGGGTAGCCCTTGTGATATAACTGGCCAGTTATTTAACTCTGGCTACCCCAGGAAAGCTCAAGAGATGTAGTTTCCTTGGGCCAAGATAGCAGTTGGGGAGATCAATTGCTATCACATTGTTGAGCCACCGTGTGGGACTTCTGCTGGAGTCCCCCACTGCTTTGAAAGCAGCCAGAGTCCCCGGATTATATCTTGGTCAAGGGAAGCTATGTCACTAGAGCTTTCTCTGGGTAGCCCCAGTGATGTAACTGGCCAGATACATCACTGTGGCTACCCCTGGAAGCTCCAGTGGCATAGTATTTTAAGGGCCAAGATTGCAGCCAAGGACTTCAAATGCTCAGAAGGTGTGATAGGGCAAATGGACTCCAAAAGTAGGCGAGCGCTGCATCTATGGTGTTACTAGGAGATCGGAACCCCGTGATACAATTGCAGGGTTCCGATGGCTGCTTTTGCAATTGAAGGCCTAACAATGGCCTTCTGTCTACAAAGTACGGAGGCCTGTTAGGCCCCGCCCAGAGGCAGGGCCTAAAATGCCTCATATTGCAAAGAGAAAATGGCGTAAGCTCAGAATCTGAGCCTGCTCCGTCCGCCCCGGGTGTCAGCTGTATGCTACAGCTGACACCCTGCTGTTATGGCAGAAAATTGAGCTAGCTCCACTCTCTGCCATTAACCACTTAGATGCTGCAATGAAAAGCGATCGGGCATCTTAGTGATTGTAAACAATCTCCGTGATGCTATCGCAGGGCTGCCAATGGTTGGTATGGCAACCAGAGGCCTAACAATGTCCTCCTGGTCTGCCACCTATGGAAGCCTATTAGGCCTCGCCCGGAGTTAGAGCCCATTAGGGCATGTTCAGACGTGGCGTCATTTTTCCACTGAAAGTGTTGGTGCAGATTTGGGGCAATTACGCAACGAATCTGCACCAACATTTGTATATTTGACAGGTAATTCAGACGTTGCAGAAAACACAGCGGACTTGCCACAGATTTCAGTTTTTGCATTGCAAAGGCTAAAATATGCAGTGAAATTCCGCTTCTTCCCAGCAACAGACAGTGCATGCTGCGGACTGAAAATTATGCACCACAGCCTATGGTCCGCAGCGGAGTTTTCCCGCAATGTCTGCATGAAGATAACTAAAAATGTATGGAAACCAATGGACAAACTGTCTGCAAAGGATTTCCACTGCGGACTGTCCGCAGCGGAATCCCACAGCAATTCCGCCACATCTGAATGTGCCCTTAGGCTTGCTGTCAGTGAATGACTGACAGCTCTAATGCATTGCACTACTTAAAGATCAGAGGTGCAGGCCTTCAAGGCCCCTAGTGGGACAAAAAAAATAAGTTAATAAAAATGTACAAAAGTTTAAAAACAAAAGTTAAAGGTTGAAAAAACAAAAACTGCCTTTTTTTCCTATAATAAGTCTTTTATTATAGGAAAAAAATTAAAACATTAAAAAAGTACACAGATTTGGTATCACCGCATCTGTAACAACTCTAATTATATAACTATAATGTTATTTTTCCGGCACGGTGAACACCCCAAAACCAATTTAATAAAAACCAATGCCAGAATCACTATTTTTTGGTCACGACCCCTTCAAGAACATAAAATAATAAGTGATCAAATAGATCCATGTACCCCAAAATAGTACCATTAAAAACTACAACCCGTCCTGCAAGAAATAAGCCCTTACACAGCTTTTTGGACTGAAAAATAAAAAAGTTACGGCTCTCAGACTATGGTGACACAAAAAATTATTTGTTTAAAAAAAAAAAAGTGATTTTAATGTGCAAACGCTGCAAAACATAAAAAAACCTATATACATATGGTATCGCCGTAATCGTGTCGATCGACAGAATAAAGTAAAATTGTCCATTTATAGCCCATGGTAAACACTGTAAAAAAAAAAAAAATAATTGAAAACATTTGATGGTTTTTGGTCACCTTGCTTGCCAAAAAATTGAATAAAAAGTGATAAAAAAAAATCGCATATACCCCAAAATGGTACAAATGAAAACTACAGATTGTCCCGCAACAAATAAGCCCTCACACAGCTGCGGTAGAGAAAAAATAAAAAAGTTCTGGCTCTCAAAATATGGTGACGCAAAATGTACAGAGCGTCCCAAAAGCGGATAAGATTGGGCACCATTTATCAGTGAGACATTGACCACATATCTATGTATTATTTATTTACCGCATTATTATTCCCTCTTATTATGCCCTGATGTACTCCAGACAGCTTACATATGCCTTCACATTATAAACTGAAATACCAGTAAAACCCCAAACAGAACTATTACTAATCAAAATCTTCGCTCCAAATCCAAATGGCGCTCCCTCCCTTCTGAACTCTACAGCGTGCCCAAACAGCCGGGAGAATCCTACTTCGGTGGCACAAACTAGGCAAAACATATTGTGCACTAAAATGGAATATCAGTGGAAAATTGCAATTTTCACTTTGCACCATCTGCTGCGCATTAATTTCTAATAAAAAAACATCTGTGGGGAAAAAATGCTCACTACACCCCTTTAAAATACCTTAAGGGGTGTAGTTTCCAAAATAAGGTTCACGTCCAATGGGTTTGTTTTACTATATGACCTCAGTGCCCTGAAATGCTGTAAAAATTACCAAAATAGACCTCAAATGCGCAAGGCTTTCTTCACTTCTGAGCACTGTCATATGTCCAGGCAAATGATAAATTCCTTGAGGGGTGTAGTTTCCAAAATGGGGTCACTTCTTCGGGGCTTCCACTATACTCTGGTACGTTAGGGTTTTGCAAATGCGACATGACGAAAAACAAATCCAGAAAAATCTTCATGCCAAATAGCGCTCCTGCCTTTCTGAGCAGGTAAAAATATGTTTCAGTACTTGACAGTATTCCCGCGGGGAGGCAGGGTCCCACAACGTCATACATAACTATGGTGCTAGAAGCCCGGCTTCCTGAACTGTGTTAGGAGTGGGGAAATGCGGGCGACATGCGGTCCGTATATCACGGACCGAACACGGTCATGTGCATGAGGCCTAAGGCTTATTAACACTGGTGTATAATGTCTCTGTACACCCTTTGAGTTGTGAGCATAATATAGAATTCATAGTATTCTATGGAGGCATACTGTCAGATTCTGTATGGATTGAAATAGAAAAATATTGTTGCATGCTCCATTAGATGTTGTATTACAAAGGTATTTTTCCTAAAACAGAGCTGTATGGAATGTGGCACACAGAGTGCCTACAGATCCATAGTAGGGAGCCTAAGGCTGGGTTCACACAACCTATTTTCAGACGTAAACGAGGCGTATTATGCCTCGTTTTACGTCTGAAAATAGGGCTACAATACGTCGGCAAACATCTGCCCATTCATTTGAATGGGTTTGCCGACGTACTGTGCAGACGACCTGTTATTTACGCGTCGTCAGCTGTCAAACGACATTCATTTGAATGGGTTTGCCGACGTACTGTGCAGACGACCTGTCATTTACGTGTCGTCGTTTGACAGCTGTCAAACGACGACGCGTAAAAATACAGCCTCGTCAAAAGAAGTGCAGGACACTTCTTTGGACGTTTTTGGAGCTGTTTTCTCATAGACTCCAATGAAAACAGCTCCAAAAACGGACGTAAAAAACGCTGCGAAAACGGCGCGAAAAACGCCGCAAAAAATGCGAGTTGGTCAAAAAACGTCTGAAAAGCAGGGTCTGTTTTCCCTTGAAAACAGCTCTGGATTTTCATACGTTTTTGGTCACTACGTGTGCACATACCCTTGGGGACTGTGTTTGCCGTCGCACAGGTTCAATGCACACAGCTCTGCTATGTGAATGGAGTCTAAACCAAAAAATAAAGTATTTTTTTATAACAAGACAATTTAACTAAACAGCATAAGGTACCACTGGGCTTAACACGTGTAAATATATCTTGAAGCATTTCTCCAAATTTTAAAATAAATCTAGAATGATTTCATCATGTATTTAAATAGTATGGTTTTTAAAACCTGAATGCAATGGAATTCAGCAAGCCACCAGGAGATATCACAGAGAGAAATCATGGGTAGAACGGAAGACAGATCGGGATCCATGCATTTCTAGAAAGCTTGGCTGACTCTGTGACTAAATTATATCTCCCTGACCGCTAAAAATATTTTTTTCAATTTTTGGGACCAAGCTACACGAATGTAGAAGTGCTTTAATACATTTCTAAATTAAAAAACAAAATTCTTGCAAAAATGACAACTTTGTTTTAACAACCTCACGTTATGGAGCAAGTTATTCTGTGCCCAGCATGACAATTCTTTCCAAGGTTATTTGTAGGGCCAGTACACATCATATTACATTTCCTTTTATGTTGCTTTACTGAATATAAATCATTGGACTTCAATTCACACAAATAATTGTTCAATAAGATGTTTCTTGTCTACATGGTTCAGGTACTTGATAGCCTAATTCTGCTTCCTCTGCCAACTGGCTTCTAAAAACTGATCTCTATTTATAGTGCTGAAAAAACATAATCCTTTTCAACCGTGTGACATTTTAGGTTCAAGACGAAAGGTGTTCTTTCTTTATCTCGTTTTTGGTCTCTTTTTCTTACTTCAATACTTTCATAGCTGCACCTTTTGTTCCACAAGATGATGAAAGATGCAGCACTGAGCTCTGACAGTAATTTTCTGTCTCTGGTGTGTGGCGTAAGAAATGAATTATATGCTCTCTCTGATGCCTCATTTGCTGAACGTTTCTGTGCTACAGTGCTGCTGCAATCTGTAAGAAGAAACAGCTTGAGTCACTGCAATGCAGGTGCAAACTGAGAAAAATAACATGTAACGGGAAAAATATCTGTGCATTCAAATGATGATCAAATGGACACATCGTGTCATTTATGCTATGTAGCATTCCACTGAAATTTCAGTTCTAATTCATTTTTGCATAGTATTGGTTTGAAAATTGTCTATTCTAGTACAAGATTTGTCTTCAAAGTGTTAAAAGGCTGATTAAATCAATAACTAATCCACTGAAACTAAGCAAAAAGCCATTATGTATTAAGATCCTAAACATGATAAAGTTTAATATTATCCATGCAGTGTCAGTATGGCACAGTTGGGCATATTTATCTATTACTTTGAAAAGAATCACGGTCAGGCTAAAAGCCTCACACTATTTTTTCTGACACTTGCAAAGTGTCTTAAAAAAAGAATGGGTTCAAGTCACATGTAATGCAAATTGCTTAAAACAAATACCAGTTTTCTACAAGGAAACACAGTAGGACTTGGTTCAAGAGCTATGCAATATTTCTCAAATGGTGTGCAGAGCTGGGAAAAGATGTCTTGGTGCCTGATGCAGGGGTTTCAGAATGGGCCCTCTTTATTTCGGTCCCTAAAGTTCAGTAAAATAGCTGTCGAATGGTCATTCACTCAATTTATTGCCCAATGTTGTTGTCAGCATGCTCACTAATACTTTTCAATTCCTTTTTATAATACATACTCCCCAAGTTACTCCATCTTCTTCCCCTTCACACATGTGCAGTTCTCAATGCTGGGCTGGCTGGCCACTCTACCACATATTACTAGTAGGGTCCACCTGCTCCTGCTGCTTCTCTCCCAGCTCCATCTATCATCTCTGCTATATATGCTACTGCCTGTTTCCCACTTTATTGAATAAACCCCTACACTCTACAGGCAGGCAGTGGTTGGTAAAAGTTGAGGTCTATTCCTTTGTGACAGACAGTGTTCCCTTACTAATGTACTAAAGAAAAGCCCTCGTTGCTTCCTTTTTTATCAAGTAAGATCTGTAGTCCTCAGAGGTCACTTCGCAGGACCATGGTGAATTATCCAGGTACTATGATTCTACCATCTGCACACCTAGGTACTATAAGGCCATGGCCAGACATGGCATATTTCTGCAGACACTGTCCGCATCAATGCCGCACATAATCCGCATTGCGGATTCCACTGCGGATTTTGCAAAAATGCTGCAGATTTGTCTTGCGGATTTAGGTGCGGATTTCCAAGGCAACACTTTAAATAAAGGAACTGACATAATTTGTGAGGTCATTTCCTATGACCAACTGCTGGACACACCCATACCATGTATAAGTGTGGCCAGAAAGAGAAGTGAATTTGCCTGGAGAAGTATACTCAACTGAAGTGTGGGACAATGGCTGAAAACCAGGAGAGACCACTTCAATTACGAAGACAATATCTTATTCTGCTGCTGCCCACCATAGTGAGCATTGTCCGTCATCGGCGAAGGCAATGTGTAAGTAATATTTTGTTGCCTACAAACGTCATAGACAAAAGTATATGTTTGTGTATGCTAATGATATAGTAACATGTTTCTTGTATTTCACAAACATTATTTGGACGTAGGCTGAAGAAAGACGCCGTGTGTGACTGATTGGTTGATCCTTTGGTTGCTGAAAGACCAACCTTAGGTCATTTTGCAGTTCTTTACGGCGGTTTAAGAAGTTATATTTTTATTTCACTGCCCCTGAGGTTCTGTTGTGTAACTTTACATAACATGCATAATATTTCTTGTAATGACTCTGTGCTCATCTGGCTGCTACATGTGAGGGTAGGGTGTAGAGTAAAGTGTTGGCCAGGCCCTAAAACGTGATCTTCTGTGCTCCGGATAGGCCATTAATTTATGATCGCTCGGCCTCCGACTGTCATCACCGTCACCGATCAGTTGTCGTGAATGGTTCACAGTGTTTGTATACCCTTCTTTTGCTTAATGTGCTTACAATTCAATTGCTAACACAGTTCCAGTGGCGGATCACAGTATTTACAACCTTCTCCCATTGAAGTGCATCTGAGAAAGATCGAACAGTCATAACGTACGCTACATGTGTGTCGGCGATTGACAGTGGGATCAAGTAAAGGAAATGAACGGGTAGCAGCGGTCGTACGAGCACAGCGGCCCCTTCCAAACAGCTGCTCGGTGACGGTCTCGTCTGTAGGACCCATATGGATGTTATATTGATGGCCTATCCTGAGCATACCATATTAATTAGTAGGGTCTGGACACACCTTTGTCAAACCTCCGAAAATGTAGTTTACAAGGATGAAGGGATTAAGTTGATATTGGCCAAGTTTGTTGTTTTTAAAAACATATGTATTATAGTCTCCCTACATGTTGTTCTTAACAAATCCTGTTATGTCATATAAGTAATTGTCTTGTTTTTTTTTTGTTTCAGATATTTGGCCACAGGCGAGACGTGTGCATCCCTGCACCTCCAATTTCGGGTTGGCAAATCCACCATCTCAGAAATTGTGAAGAGCACATGCCACGTTATCTGGGAAAAGTTGCAGCCTATTGTGATGCCTTGCCCCACTACTGCAATTTGATTACAGGTCGCAGCAGGCTTTCAAACTTTAACCAATTTCCCTAACTGCATAGGCACAGTCGATGGGAAGCATGTAAGGGTACAGCAGCCACCACACTCAGGAACACGCTTAGTTAAATACAAGAAGTATTTTTTGGTGGTCCTGATGACGGTGGCTGATGCACATTACAAATTTGTTGCCATCTATTTTGGTGCCTATGGTAGTACTGGGGACTCACGGGTGCTGCGAGCCTCACAGATTGGGCTACAAATTCTCCAAGATCGCGTTTCTCTACCAGCTCCGACACCTCTTCCATGAACCACGCGTCCAGTCCCCTTCGTGATGGTATCGGATAAGGCATTTCCATTGAGCCCTAACCTGCTGCGCCCATACCCACGAAGGATACTGAATGTCCGTAGGAGGATTTTTAATTATCGGCTGACCAGGGCACGACGTTTCATGGAGTGCACCTTTGGCATCATGGCAAATCAGTGGAGGGTCTTTACCTCGGCCATCCAATTGGAAGAAAACAGCATTGATGCCATCATCAAGGCATGTTGTGTTGTCCACTCACATCTGTCCTATGTTGGCAGTGGCATTAACTGGGGTACTGTTTCGCAGCACAGTTGTGGTGTACGAGTTCGAGAGTTTTTTACTGATTTTTTCATAAGTTCTGAAGGGGACGTGCCCTAGCACTATTCCTGTGTTGGTGGTGTGCAGCCTACGCAGCAGTAATCCGTCTCGTGTACAAACAATACCCTCTTTTGTCAATGATACTCCTATGAGTTCCGAAATTTTGTGTTTGAACTGCTGACTTTAAAATTAAAAACATCCCGATTATTCTCATTTTGCCTAAGTTTGTGTATTGGAGTCATTACATGTGTGAAAAGTGAGTATGATGTTCAAGTTGGGTTTGTTTGTTGAGCACACCCTAGGATACCCCCCCACACACTATATCCTTCCTGAAAGCGATCAAAACAATAACATTCTCATTGGTCCCCTTAACCACATTCAACATTTTGACGACAACACGTGAAAAGCCGCCAGAGGTAAAGCAGCAATATTTACCATTCCATTCCCTTGGTTTGCACTTTCCATCAAACCGTACATCACATAGCTTTGTCGGTCGAAACTTCCGGTACAGGGGTGCACCTAGTGTCCACCTGGATGCAGTGTTGACAGGCTGGCGCAAGTTCGGCACCTGGGTTTGGCAGATAGGTGTGTATTCCGGAGCTGCTACGCATATCTGAGCGACGTTAAGCCATATCCAGGAGATATGACATCAAGGTCTGGGGCAAAACAACCTCTTATCTAACATGTTAAAAACGCCAAAGGCACAAAGCAGAGACAGTAATTCTAAACAAAATTTTTATAACATTGACGTTTTACATCACAAAACGCAAACAACACGCCCTGGGACAAATTCTGGAACAATCAGTGTGCATTAACAAAAGCACAATAACACCAAAACACACCCTCACAGTCAGCCAAAACAATGACCAATACAAAGTTCAAGACCAAAAAAAAACAAAAAACTAGTGGAAAGTATGATAGAGAGGAGGGGACAATTGGGGACACGAATAGGGGACAGAGGAGGAGGTAGTGTTAGGAGCCATGTATGAGGAAGAGGTGGGAGGATGGATCTGAAGAGGAGGAAAATTAGAAGAGTACGAGCTAGCGGGATAAGAAGATGAATAAGTTAATGGTAAATTAGAGAAAGACCGGAATGAGGAAGAAGAAGTCTGAGGACCAGACCAGGTTGAAAAAGATTGCTCTAGCTGCACTGAGTGTCCAGAGAGGGCAGGTGGCGTGTGTGGCACAGCAGCAGATGGGTCAGCCCTACGCCCAGTCAGTGTGCTCAAATGGAAAATTATATCAGCCACATCGATTAGGGGCTCGTGGGCTTCAAAAATATCTGACAGTGCAAACACACAGGTCATAAAGCTAGCCTGCCTATTTTGGGGCATCTGTCTGCAGCGCCCAGCCACAGAATACCCAAAATTATGGTGATCATCCTCGACCTCGACCCTCCGGATCATGGTCAATGCCTGGGACTCCACAGTGTTGGCTGTTTCTGGGGTCCGCACTCTTTTTCGGCCACCCCCACTTTGCTGTTGACGGGGAGGTACTGCCGGGGGGGCTGGAGAGGTGCATTGCACACTACTCGCTGTGGCCTGAGCAGACTCTTGGGCCACATCTTCTTCAGCCATGTCCTCTGGCTGCATTTCACGAACAACATTCTGGGACGATGGTCCCTCCCTCTGCTGCTGCACCTGGGCACGGCCACTGAGTTGCTGCTCACTATTTCTATCAATGGGACCTCTTGATCATGCTTTGAAATAGATAAGTACATTAAGATCTATTAGTTTATACTCTTGTTTAGTTGTACTTGAACTTTGCTTATATCATTAGCAGTCAGCAGTAATTATTGTGATACATTAATATCTTCACTTGGATATTATTTGTGTGTTTTTTAACTTGATTTCGATAGGTTATGGACCTTTATATCTTGGACCTTGCATGTCTAACTTATAATATATGAAATTTAACATATTTTTAATGAATTAATTTTTGTATTCACTTTTCAAATCTACTCTGCCTAGAGTGTGCTGGTTTGTCCAATTATCTTGTTTTTTGATACTTTCTTACCATTGGCAGCACTGTGCATATTTGGTTTGCATTTTTTCTGGGTAATTAATTGGATAATTGTTCAATTTTCTTAAAAGAGAAGGTGGCCTGTCTGCGATCCAATGCATTGCTATAACGTTCCCGGCAAGAAATAAAGATTCTTTCAAGAATATGCGTGTGTAATGTGGCCACTGTTCCTCATCTAGAATGCCTTAGAGATATAGGTATAGGGGTAGGTAAATGGGATGTGAGAAAGTCAAACACACATGTCCAAAAGGTGAAAATGTAGGGGCAGTCCCACATAAGGTTCCAGAAATTTGCCTCCAGTTGGTAACACCTATGACATGCCGATGTGGGTGTTCTACCCATTTTGTGTAATCCGGTAGGAGTTAAATAAGACTGATGTATAATACGAAGCTGAACTAATTTATTATTAATTGCCGGAGATACGGACAGGTGACAGATAATATGTCAGTCCTATTGTCAGGGTGAGATATAATATTTGCATCAACCATTTATCATATATTGGCAATAGTGTTGAGGCCACTTTGGTGGAGAGTTAATGTGTGTATAATTCAGATATAAGGCCCTTAGGACCCTGTGATTTTAATATACCAATAATAGGATACACAGATATGGCAACAGTACTAGGTGGAAATTGGAACTGAATGGCATTTCAAAGTTATGGGTATCTGAACCATTGTAGTTAAGGGAGGGGGTGAGTCTCCTGCAATTGAATATATTTGAGGAAGGAGCCGTAATTAAACATCCCCAACATTTAATACTCCTAGTTCCCACCAAAACTGAGAATCTGGAATGGCCTGTAGGGTTGGTAAAGTGGGGTTATTCCACAAAGGCAGATCTGGAATAGTATCCCGAAAATGTAGCATAGCTTTAGAGTTGCGCTATACCTCCAAGGCCACTCTATGCAGGGGAAGTAACGTGGTTGACCTTGTAAATTGAGGATATTCTAAATAGCCAATCAGGCTGTTCCCAGCCACCAATGAGGCCAGGTAGTGAGTCGATACTAACAAAGGCGTGTCTAAAAACCAGGCTCTCAAACCACACAACTTGCCTGCCAAGTAATAAGTTAATAGATCTGAGAGCGCCATTCCCCCATCTATTTTTGGGCGTTGTATAGTGGTCAATTTAAGCTTTGATCAAGAACGAAAATACGTCTGAGGGACTAAAACCGTTATATGTTGCAATATGTACAGACATTTAGGCTGAAAAACTATTTTAACCAAGTTTATGCATCCAGCGATTGATAAAGGTAGTTTAGACCACAACTTTAACTTCAGTCCAATGTGGGAGAATAATGGATCAAGGGTCTCGGCCTTCACTCCAGTGTGATCCAAAACCATAGGGATTCCCAAATATATAAATTTGTCAACTACAGCCAAGCCACACTGTGCCACTATAGGGTCAATAGGTGGATTGGAGGCCGGTACATTATAGCAGATTTTTGCCAGTTGACCTTCAACCCTGAAAGCCGTGGAAAGGAGTCAAGTAAAGTAAGGGCATGACCAAAAGACTCAGTTGTACTAGAAAAAACATATCATCTGCGTACAGGCCCACCACACTAGTTTTCCCATCCCATTATATACCCGTTATTGTGGTGGTAGATCTTAATTGGATTGCTATAGCTTCTATGGCAATTGCAAATAAAGCTGGGGAAAGGGGGCAACCCTGTCGCATTCCCCGAGCAAGGGATAAAGAGTCAGAGGGGATGCCATTGACCACCACATTAGCCCTGGGGGATTTATAAAGAAGTTGGATCCAGGTTATAAAACTAGGTCCAAAGCCAAAAAGCTGAAGGCAAGCTATAAGGAATGGCCATTCAACAGAATCAAATGCCTTCATGGTGTCTAACGAAGCGATAGCCCAGGGCATATTATGAGCTCTACCCATCTGTATGCTTGTTTGTACACGTTTAATATGGATGGTAGTAGATTTCCCAAGCATGAACCCAGTTTGGTCCGGGTGAATGATTGTTAAATTAACTTGGTTCAGCCTTCTAGAGAGTATTTTAGTTAAGATTTTATAGTCTACATTAACTAAAGAGATTGGTCTGTATCAACCACAGTCCTCAGGGTTTTTACCAGGTTTCAGTAAAACTATGATGGAGGCATTATAGATAGTGGAGGGAAGTGAATGGGTGACTAAAGCCTGGTTGAGAGTATCTAGTAATAACGGATCCATGTGTTGTTGGTACCTCTTATAGACTTCAATGGGGAGCCCATCAGGGCCAGGTGACTTGTGGGGCGCCATTTCATGAATCGCACCCTGAAGTTTTTCCATAGAAATGGGGGCTTCAAGTAAAGTAACTTGTTCAGATGACAAGCTGGGAAAAACCAGGTCAGCTAAATAATTAAAAACATCAGCTATAGTATGGTTAGAAGAGGAGCTATATAGCGAAGCATAATATTCTATAAATCTGGTGGCAATGGCATCCCCTTCCGTCAATAAGGGGACATTGGAATCTTGGCTCTTTAATACCGAGTTAGAAGTGTTTTACTGTTTAATTAAATGGGCGAGAAGTTGGCTGGACTGATTGCTAATTTGGAATAGTACTGATGTGTAAAGAAGAGTTTTTAGGTGGAGCTGATGCTTATACAAACTGGTCGAACCCAACCAGTCGGATATATAGGCCTCAGTGGGGTCAGAAATGTACAATGATTCTTCATCCGCCACACGGCTCTCCATCTCCTGCTCTGAGTGGGCCGCAGTTATTTTTATATATGATATCATGAACCGTAGACAGCCACGAAGATAAGCTTTGAAGGTATCCCATTTTACGGTATGAGGAATAGGGAGATCATGAACATGCAAGAATTGTACAATTTGATCTGAGATACGATCAGAGGGGCCAATAAGTTTTACCCAGAAATGATTTCCAGTTGACCCGGAAACTCCAACCTAACAAGTACTTCACTATGGTCTGAAATTCCTCTATGGTCATGGGAGACCGAAGATACATACATAGATAAATTGGGTGAACCAAAAATGTAATCAATTCTGGATAAAGCATGTCTCCCAGAAGAGTGACAAGTATATTCCAAAAGTCTGGGGATGATGGTATCTCCATAGATCAATCCAACCCACACCTTCTATCAGCTGACATAGAGAAGTAGAGGGCATTTGAGTGGAATCAGAACCCGACGAGAGGCGATTCACAGATGTTAAAATCACCCATGCATAGAATATAGGAAGTAGGGAATTGATGAGCAAAGGCTATTGCAGTCTGAAGAACAGAAGTGTACACATGTGGTTGATTATAAATGCAGGGAATAACATACGGTTTAGTATCAATTTCAGTATATTCAAATACAAATCTGCCAACAGGGTCTCTACGCATGTGTATAGGGTTCCAACATACAGATCTATGCACTAATAAAGAGACTCCCCTAGAGTATGAGGTATGAAAAGAGTGACACATCTATTGGATCTAGGGTTTCTTTAAGCAGTTTGCTTTGTCAGCGATAAGGTGGGTTTCTTGTTAGGTGGGGGCTGGATTGTCTAATATGAGAGAACACTGAGGCCCTCTTAGACACAGTCCCCAAACCACGCACATTCCACGAAACACAATTCAAAGACAGTGCCATACAAACA
This sequence comes from Rhinoderma darwinii, assembly GCF_050947455.1. Classification (NCBI taxonomy): domain Eukaryota; kingdom Metazoa; phylum Chordata; class Amphibia; order Anura; family Rhinodermatidae; genus Rhinoderma; species Rhinoderma darwinii. The sequence continues at coordinate 389,259,646 of NC_134688.1, read as the reverse complement.
ATAACAGAAATATAACACAGAGGAGCAATCGTCAGTAATGTGCAATGTAATATCTAAGAATAAGTAAGTAATAGAATAGGGATGCCATGAATAAGGACACGAGACGTGTCAGAAACGCGTAGCCACATTACAACAAGGAAAACTTTGATCCTCTACCCATCACTCATCCCTGTACTCTGTCACATTGCAGAACTATCTTATTTAGTTCTTTTTAATCGTTACACCAATAAAATTGGAACAGGAGTTCCTTTTTACTTTCACCCAGCGCTGGATTTTGGTTCACTATTTCCTGTTGTTTGCCGCTGGCCATGCGGGAATCTGGGCACTGTCTGTCCCCAGACACAACAAATGGTGAGCTGGAGGTTCTCCTCCCCCCCTCTTCCCCACTTACAATTTTAAGTAATAGAATGTATGATGATTTTGCAGGTCATCAGTTTTCGACTGACAAGCGTCTGCATTTCGTGTGGTAGTAGCGAGGGTAGTGGCAATTGAACCAATTCTGTCCTCCACACAAGATAGTCTATCTTTCAGCTCTCTTACTCATCTCCTCATATTCTGCATGTCTTGATGTAGCAGACTAACATCAATTTTAATCTCATCAATCTTACTTGTCAAAGAGGTTTTACATGCGTCTATGGCCGACAGAAGTTGCATAGAGACTTGACGCAGAGTGGGTTCTGGATCAGAATCAGAATCCATTCCACTTTGTAAATGAGAGTCTTCCTCCGTATGTTTGGAGTTAGTGGTTCTCGTTTTGTGTGGAAAGGAATTGTCATCTTCCTGTTCAGTATCCTTTAGATTGTCCACTGCCGACTGTGGTTTAGATCTATGCATGGCGCAAGGTAGAATATAGAAAAAATCTCTGTCTTTCAAATAAGGGTATAAGCAGACAAACTGTGATGAAGCGTGGTTAGCCCTGTAGGCCCAGACAAGAGGAGTACGTTGAGGTATATTAGGCACAATACTTGAGTCGAGGAACAGTGGTGGTATATACATGGGTTTATGCCGGCAGGATCACAGCTCTGCAAGCGGAACAGGTGAGTAACGCTCCTGGGCAGTATAGGCCCACTAGGTTGCAGCCTCCGCAGGCTCAAATACCCAGAAAATGCTGTTCAGAGTGTTTGAGTAGCAGCCTACCTTCCCCTGAGCCCAGGTGAAGAAAGTCAACAAGTGCCGGAAGCAAGTGGAGATGACCCGTTCAGGAGCAGCTCACCCCGACAACATCGGAGGATACAAGGCCACGCCAGAGATGATGCGGGTGAAAGCACACCGGAGGTGCGCAGCAATGTCGCACTAGGTCGCAGCCTGCCACGCAGTCCTCACACCAAGCGGGGTTGAGACTTTCCCAGGCCGCAGTACACTGCAGAGCCCGGAGAGGGGGAAGTAGTGAGATACAGAAGCCGTCCGGTCAAAGAGGTAGAGGTGCAATGCCAGGCTGTGTCAGGATTAAGGCAGGATAATGTACGGTCCCCGGGAGCTGAGCTCAGAAGTGTCCGTCCATCTTGGCTGCTGGCCACGCCCCCTAAGTCAGAATTTTTATTGTTTCGTTAACACAGCTATCTGAGGGCTTAAATTTTACGGGACAAATTGTAGTTTCTATTGGTACAAGTAAATATTATGTGTAATGTACTGGGAAGCTGGAAAAAATTTTGGAATGGGGTGGAATTGGAAAAAACAGCAGTTCCGCCATTTTCTTATGGGTTTCGTTTTTACGGTGTTCACTGCACGGTAAAAATGACACATTACTTTTATTCTGTGGGTCAGTATAATCATGGTGATACCAAATTGATATCGTTTTTGTTATGTTTTAGTACTTTTCAAAAATTGAAATTTGAAAGAAACAAACATTTTTTTTGCATCGCCATATTGTGAGCCCGTAACTTTTTTATATTACTGTGAATAGTAATATAGAAAATTGTGTAAGGCCTCTTTTTGTATGTGGAAAGATGTAGTTTTTATTAATACTATTTTGGGGAATGTCTGGCATTTCGATCACTTTCTATTACATTTTATTGGGGGGCTTGAAGTGGCCAAAAAACTGCAATTTGGCCATTTTGATCTTTTTTACCATTACTGTGTTCACCGTGTTGGAAAAATATTTATATATTTTTATAGTTCGGGCATTTTTGGATGCAGGGATACCTAATGTATTTATGTTTATTTTTGTTTATTTATTTTTATACGTGATCAACGGAAAGGGGGGTGATTTGAATTTTTATATTTTTTTATTTTCTTTTATATTTGTAAAAACTTTTTTTTACATTTTTTTAGCCCCTCTAGGGGGCTTGAATCTCATTAGATTGTTCATCCCATATGGCAGTCTATGGCAAAATCAGTGCATTGCCATAGGCAGGTCTCAATAGCAATATTCATATAGCAGGGCTGGGAGGATTCAGAAGGCTCCCAACTGCAAGAGGAATACACCTGCCACGCGGGAGCCGGTGACCGGCCCCGAAGTGAAAGGAGCAGTAAAAACCCCTCAGATGCCGGTGGTCACATCTGACACCAGCATCTAAGGGGTTAAATGCTTGTGCTCAGAGATGTCTCTGATCGCAAGCATTGCCGCTGGGTCCCTGCTGTGTAACACAGCAGAGACCCGACGGCTATGGCGCCCGCTCGGCTGAGCGCCCGAGCGGGTGCAATTTTTAAAAACCCTTTCTCGACATAAATCACTGGTGGAGAGATGGGAAAGGGTTAAAGGGGTATTCCAGATTTAGCAAATAAATATTATTTTTGTATAATAAAAAAATGATACAATATTCCAATATATTTTCTGTATTAATCAATTATGGTTTTTAAGATTTCTGAGTGCTGTTATTCAATAAGAATCTTCAATGTTTACTTCCAGTGGATAAAAATCTGTCTTGTGATGGGCAAACAGGTACATGGTTCATTAGCGGGCGGAGGTCTGATGCAGATACTATAACTGAAATCAGTCCAGCACCTGTGTCCATCACATGACCAGGATAGATTTTTTTTTATCTTTGTAAATTTCCCCCATTGCGTCTTAAAAATATTATCACCAAAATGTATCAAGCTTTATACAACACATTTTAGTAGAAATAATATTGTATACTGTGTGCACTTAAAATATTTTTTTTGCTAAAAATAATTACTGTTTGCGCCGCATGCACCTCTTTGTGATTTACGTTAGCCAAGTGGGCTATTGCTGCACCAGCAGGCACTTTTAACACTGTGCTTATAGTCTCTGTTTGACATATATATGCTGGGTAAAGCTCGCAATGTAAATGTTTAAATGGAGGTTGTGACGAATGCCTAACAGTGACGGGCGTAACTAGGAAATACTGGGCCCCAAAGCAAACTTTTGACTGGGCCCCCCTCCCCTGGGTGCCACACATAGCCCGCCCTTGTAGATAGTGCCCCCTGCATATAGTGCCATACAGCCCCCCCTGTAGATAGTACTATGCAGCCCCCCTGTAGGTAGTGCTATACAGACCCCCTGTAGAAAGTGCTATACAGCCCCCTGTAGACAGTGCTTTATAGCCCCCCTGTAGACAGTGCTATACAGCTCCACTGTAGAGAGTGCTATACAGCCCCACTGTAGACAGTGCTATACAGCCCCTGTAGATAGTGCTATACAGCCCCCCTGTAGACAGTGCTAAACAGCCCCCCCTGTAGATAGGGCTATACAGCCCCCCTATAGATTCAGCTATACAGCCCCATGTAGACAGTGCTACACAGCCCCCTATGTAGACAGTGCTATACAGCTACCCTGTAGACAGTGCTATACAGCCCCCCTGTAGACAGTACTAAACTGCCCCCCTGTCGACAGTGATATACAGCCCCCTGTAGACAGTGCTATACAGCCCCCCTGTAGACAGTGCTATACAGCCCCCCCTGTTGACAGTGCTATGCAGCCCCCCATAGATTCTGCTATACAGCCCCCCTGTAGATTCTGCTATACAGACTCCCCTGTAGACAGTGCTATACAACTCCCCTTGTAGACAGTGCTATACAGCCCCCCTGTAGATAGTGCTATACAGGCCCCTCCTGTAGACAGTGCTATACAGCACCTCCTTGTAGACAGTGCTTAACAGCCCCCTGTGCAGTGTATGCAGCCTCCCAGCACAGTGCTATACAGCCCCCCAGTACAGTGATATACAGCTCCCCCAGTACAGTACTATACAGACCCATTACAGTGCTAAACAGCCCCCCAATACAGTGCTGCACAGCCCTCCATACAGTGCTATACATCCCCCCTTGTAGATAGTGCCACCACCTCCCTTGTATATAGTGCGATATATCACCCCCAAACAAAAAAAAATTATACTCACCTGGGCCACTTTCCCCCGATGAACGGAGCAGCTCCTTAACACCAACAGGATCCTTGCGTGGGCTGGCGTGACCCAGTGACATCATCACGCTGGCCTGTGCAGGGATCCTGACGATGAGCCTGATAGGATGCAGACGGAATGTGGCCTGTAGCCTATGGCAGAGCAGGGAGATACCTCCCTGCTCTATCATATTGTTCAATAGTATCTGTCATTCGGACACAGATACTATTAAATGTGGTGTCGCTACTGCTGTAGCAACCATAGCGGCTGCTTGCGGAGCCTCCGGGCATGAGGGGGACATTGCCAGCTCATGATAACTACCGCTGTAGCAGCCATAGTGGCTGCTACAGGACACGTGGCATGACGGGGTCTGTACCGCCGGCTGGCATGGGCCCCCTCATGCTGCGGGCCCTGTAGCAGCCACTATGACTGCTACAGCGGTAGTTACGCCACTGCTAACAGTGGCATCTGTCACCCAAAAACTATGATGAGATGCGTTAAACGGATACATCATGAACTCTCATGACCTTTTAATGACGTATTTGTTAAACGGTTCCCATAATACAGGTGGGTCCACCCTTACCTTTGCTTGAATTTTGTTAAGGACTTCATTTTCTCCTAAAACCAATTCAATACTATATCGCGACATGTAAGCAAAACTCTTGACAGAATACAATGCACATTACAACCACTGGGTGGCCACAGAGTGTCACAAAATCATGTTTATTTTCAAAGCTGGCCTTTTCGCGCCACACATCTCAGGATATGTTGGGATAAGAAGAAAAGGTAAGGAAGCACACATCTGTAGTCTATGGATGATGGATGTTGCTTCGTCACAATTCGTCACAGGCATCTATCACCCATTGGCTGTTATGACATCCATTTAAAGGATTTTAATACAAAACCATTTTGAAGCTCATGACATTTACATTAACCCCTTAATGACCGGGCCTGAAAAGACCTTAATGACCAAGCCAGATTTGTTAAATCTGGTATGTCTGACTTTATCAGAGAATAACTCTGCGAAAGTTTTGAATATCCAAGTAATTCTGACATTGTTTTTTCGTCACATGTTGTACTTTATTTTAGTGGTAAAAGTAGACTGATACGATTTGCGGAAATTAATGAAAAAATAGAAAAATTTAAGAAATTTTGTAAAAATTATAATTTTTCCCTATTTTTAACTGCAATATGTCACATATGTACACACATACTGTACAATTTTTTTTATTAAATATATATTTCCATCGCTTTACTCTATTTTGGCAGCACTTTTGAAAAAAAATCATTTTTTTTGAGCAATTTAGAAGACTTACAAGTTTAGTAATGATTTTATAAATTTTGAAGTACATTTTGTTTTCCTGCACCAAGCCAGGTTTTCAGAGGCTCATAGGTGTCAGAATGGTGGAAACCCCCACAAGTGACACCATTTTCAAAACTACACCCCTTAAGGTATTTATTAAGGGGTGTTGTAAGTTTTTTGAAACCACAGTTTTTTTGTAAGAATTCATGCAAAGCAGGCGTAAAAAAATATAATTTCACTTTTTTCATAAAAGTATCACTTTGAAGACCGATTTCTTTGTAAAGCAACCATGAGAATGAAGAAATGCACCCCGAAATCTATCACCCTGTTTCTCCTGTTTTCAAAAATGCCCACATTGTGACCCTAATGCGTTGCCAGGACACACGGCAGGGCCCGAAAGGAAGGGAGCAACCGGAGGCATTCAGGTCTCATTTTTGCTTGAAAATGTTTTAGGCCCCACTGTACATTTGTAGAGGTTTTGAACTGCCAGAACGATAGAAACTCCCCATAAACTACCCCATTTAGAAAACTAGACACCTTAAGGTATTTATCTAGGGGTGTAGTGAGTATTTTGACCCCACAGTTTTTTGCTAAATTTAATGTATAGCAGGTGAAATTAAAAAAAAAAACACTTTTTATATAAAAGTATCAGTTTGAAGACCGATTTCTTTGTAAAGCGACCATCAGAATGAAGAAACACACCCCAAAATCTATCACTCTGTTTCTCCTGTTTTCAAAAATGCCCACATTGTGACCCTAATGCGTTGCCTGGACACACGGCAGGGCTCGAAAGGAAGGGAGCAACCGGAGGCATTCAGGTCTCATATTTTGCTTGAAAATGTTTTAGGCCCCACTGTACATTTGGAGAGGTTTTGAACTACCAGAACGATAGAAACTCCCCATAAACGACCCCATTTAGAAAACTAGACCCCTTAAGGTATTTATCTAGGGCTGTAGTAAGTATTTTGACCCCACAGTTTTTTGCTAAATTGAATGCATAGCAGGTGAAATAAAAAACAACAACACTTTTTATATAAAAGTATCACTTTGAAGACCGATTTCTATGTAAAGCAACCATCAGAATGAAGAAACACACCCCAAAATCTATCACCCTGTTTCTCCTGTTTTCAAAAATGCCCCCATTGTGACCCTAATGCGTTGCCTGGACATACGGCAGGGCCCGAAAGGGAGGTAGCACCCGAAGACTTTCAGGACACACATTTTGCTTGAAAATGTTTCAGGTCCCATTACACATTTATAGAGGCACTGAGCTGCCAAAAAGATAGAAACTCCCCATAAATGACCCCATTTTGAAAACTAGACTGCTTAAGGTATTCATCTAGGTGTGTACTAAGTATTTTGACCCCACAGTTTTCGGAGGAATTAATGCAAAGCAGGTGGAAAGAAAATTTTATTTTACTTTTTTTCACAAATGTGTCATTTTAAGGTCAGATTTCTTGTACAGAGGACATGAGAATAAGGAAATGCACCATAAAATGTATCACCCTGTTTCTCCTGTGTTCAAAAATATCCCCATTGTGGCCCTAATGTGTTTCCTGGACACACGGCAGGACCCAAAAGGAAGGGAGCACCCGGAGGCTTTCAGGACACACATTTTGCTTTGAAAATTGGAGGATTCTACTTTTTTAGATTGAGAAATAGATGTCCCTAACAGTTTCTACACCCTATGACTATGTCGTGCTAAGAAAGCAGCTGTCCTGAAATCATGTCAGTCCATAGACATTATGTATATCAATCCGCTCTGATATATAGTAAGTTAGAGTGGGAAAATGTATTAAACTGTTGGCGGAAAAAGGCAATATATCCAAAAAAAAGGAGGAAGAATGTATCCAGCTAGGTGGAAAACTAGAGCATGTTCACAGGATGAAAGAAAATTTGTAGGGCTGTAATGACTTTATTATTCAAAGTGACTAGTCATACAACGTCTCTTTAGCTCCATCAATCCCTATATAAGGGACGAATGTGCCAAGTGACGCGGTACACCATAACAAGCCCCTGCCCGGCAAGGTAGGAACCGCCATGTGCACAAAACAACCAATCACCTGTAGAATATATAAAGGGGCAGTGTCCCACACCGTATGTATAGATACAGTAAAGGACCACTACTCCCCAAATTAATGTCGCTATTTCTAGAAGTATTGTCGGGTGTAAGAGGTCCACCAAAAACCCGAACAAAACTGTAATAAAGCCCATAGTGTATTGATAAGGACAAAACAGGGACTTATGCATAGACCAGGGTTGGAAGGACAAGCGGAACAATAATATCGTGACTCACTTCGCTGTCCTCGTTTGCTGCAGACCCGACACCGTTTTTTGGGGTATTTTTGGTTAGATGTTGAAGGGATGGGGTGTAAAAAATGTTTTTCAACAAGTCGGTGTACATCCTCTGACTCATGGACTACTCTCTGGTCTGCAGATTGAAATAGGAGATCTTCAATCACTTTCTCCTGAAATTCAAAGAATGTCTCCCTGCCCGCTGATTTTTTTGTACAGGACAAATGCGTTCCGCATCACAACCTGAATTTGTTATAGCCGATGACACACACAGGCTTTTGTCTATCTGCAGAGGCCTCACGTTCTCTAATAGTTGCTGTTGCACTTGAATGGACAGTGCTGATCATGTAGACGTCCTTGCGGTCACAAAATTTTAAAGCCAGCATCTTCTCAATTTGAAAAGTGCATGACTCCCCCTTTCGTAGTTTTTTATCCACAAGTTGACGTGGGAAACCTTTGCGATTCCTGCGTATTGTGCCACAGGCTCCGGTGTTGGCACAATGAAGGGCGCTAAACAATGGCACACTGGTATAAAAACTGTCCGTGTATACATGATACCCCTTGTGTAGGAAAGGGCCAATTAAATCCCAATCTTACCAGTGGTACCAATATTTGGAGGGCACCTTGGTGGATTAAATTCACTGTCTTTACCCTCGTAGATCTTAAATGCACATGTGTAGCCAGTAGTGCTTTCACATAACTTGTAGATCTTTACCCCGTATTTTGCACTTTTTGAGGGTATGAATTGACGGAATGAGAGACGCTCTTTGAAATTTGTGGGATTCCACAACCTGGCATTAGGTGACGAAGGCTTATTGGCAATGTACTGCCTGGCATACAAATTTGTTTCCTGCACAAAATGTTCCAAAACTTGGTCCGTAATAAAAATATTAAAATAATTTAGTGGTGAAAAATTACTGACATTGGGACTTATGCCAGGAGTAGCAATAAAGTCATTTATGGTGGGAGAAAATAAACTCGTGGGTTCCCACACTAAATCGGTTTGGTGGGGTTGTGCAATTTCAGGGGCTGCACTTTGAACGGACGTTGTGGCAACTGTGCCGTCTCCCATATCACTGGTGCTGGGTCTCATATCCATAGAATCCCTTGAAGCGACACTTTCGCTGTCGCTTTCAAGTAAGGCTGGGTTCACACGACCTATTTTCAGACGTAAACGAGGCATATTATGCCTCGTTTTACGTCTGAAAATAGGGCTACAATACGTCGGCAAACATCTGCCCATTCATTTGAATGGGTTTGCCTACGTACTGTGCAGACAACCTGTCATTTACGCGTCGTCGTTTGACAGCTGTCAAACGACGACGCGTAAAAATACAGCCTCGTCAAAAGAAGTGCAGGACACTTCTTTGGACGTTTTTGGAGCCGTTTTCTCATAGACTCCAATGAAAACAGCTCCAAAAACGGACGTAAAAAACGCAGCGAAAGCGCAGCGAAAACCGTGAGTTGCTCAAAAAACTTCTGAAAATCAGGGTCTGTTTTCCCTTGAAAACAGCTCCGTATTTTCAGACGTTTTTGGTCACTACGTGTGCACATACCCTAAAAGCTCAACTTCAGATGCAGAATCCGTATCTGAGCATAGCATCTGATAGGCTTCCTCAACGCTGTATCTTCTGGCAGCCATAATGATAATACAGTCTAAACCGCAAATAATAAATGGAACTAGCGGTTTCAAATTTTTTTTTATCAACTAAGGCCTCATGCACACGACCGTAAAAACACCCGCTATTGCGGGTCGTAATTACGACCCACAATAACGGGCTCATAGACTTCTGTTACCCACGGGTACCTTCCCGTTTTCTCATGGGAAGGTGCCCGTGCCGTTAAAAAAATAGAACATGTTCTATTTTTCTATTTTACGGGCCGTGCTGCTATACTTTATAATGACAGCACGGCTCGCAAAAGCGGCAGGCTGCCCGCGGTCGGCCGTGCCCGGCCGTGCTCGTAATTACGAGTCGTAATTACGAGCACGGTCGTGTGCATGAAGCCTAATCAACTAAGAACAATAAAAGAATTAAACTTTTTTTTTTATTTTTTTTTTTTATTTTTATTTTTTTTCAAACCTAAACCTAAACCCTACGCCTAACACAAACCGTAAACCCAAGCCCAGAACAGCACCCTACGCCGTCTAAGGCCCCATGCACACGAACGTGTTTTTGCGGCCGCAATTCCCCCGAAAATCCACGGGAGAATTACGGCCCCATTATTTTCTATGGGGCCATGCACACGACCGTAGTTTTTGCGGTCCTTGCACGGCCCGGGAGCCCGGACCGCAGAAAGAACGGGCATGTCTTATTACGGCCCTGTTCTGCGGTCCGGGCTCATTGAAAACAATGGTGGTGGCCATGTTCATGTCCCGCGATTTGCGGGCGGCCTGCGGCTGACAGTCCGCAGCCGCCCGACCCGAAAATCACGGCCGTGCACACGGCTACGGTCGTGTGCATGAGGCCTAACAGCGTACACGCCGTCTAATAGCGTACCCTAAAAAGAAAGTAGTTTATAGTACGATTCTTAGTATATACAGTAAATATATTTATATTTATATATATATGTATATACTATATACTATAAAATACTGAAAAAAATGTTTTTTTTTTTAATAAACTGTGTGTGAGGAACAAGTGATTTTGTGTGGGGACACTGACACACTTGTATCTGTTTCTCTCCACAGCTAGAACAGTGAGGAGAAACAGATACATGTTTTTACTTTTATTTTACAGTAGTGATCACTATGATTGGATCTCATAGTGATCACAAAAGATCAGGAACCAATACTATTGGCTCCTGATCACTGCTCTAAGAACAGAGCTGCTATCAACAGCTCGTTCTTAGAGCAGGAGCTGTCATTCTGACACTCCCGGCGGCTCTGTACGCAGTAACAGCATGTGACCGCTGTGATTGGCTGTCACAGCGGTCACATGCTGTTACGACGAAATTGGCAGGTCCTGATGGCTGCACTAAGAACTGGACCTGTTACTTACAGACGGTTTTTAGTGCAGATGTCACCAGGGTGCCGTTAAACCCACTCTACTACAGCGACGCCCAAAGGCGTCGCTGTAGACTGAGTACCTGCACCGCCTGACGTCAAAAGACGGTGGGCGGTCGTTAAGGGGTTAAACTGATGCCAATATTGATAAATGTGGACTAATGTGTTTTTGATACATTTTCACTTACCTTGACAGTTAAGAAATGTGTAGAGGAAAAAGGGGCATTGAGGAGTCATATTATGCCACAAATTTATTTACAGTATTAAGAGTTGGTGCCAGTCTATGGCTGCACAGTCTGCACAGACTAGCAAATTCATGAATCTTAAAAGGGTTTTCCCATCTTGGACATTTATGGCATATCCACTGGATATGTCATAAATGTCTGATAGATGCGGGTCCCACCTCTCGGACCCGCACCTATCTCTAGAACAGTGCCCCCTAGACCGCGTTCTAGCTTACTTGGCTCCTGCTGCTACCAGGTCACATCCTGTTTACGTGGTCGGGAGTTACGGAAGCAGCCAAGCTCACTGAGCTACGCAGTTTCCGTAACTGCCATAGAAGTGAATGGGAGTTACGGAAACAGCATAGCATGGCGAGCAACGCCGTTTCCGCAGCTGCCGAGTTTCGGAAACAGAGTAGCTCACCATGCTACGCTGTTTCAGTAACTCCCGTTCAATTCTATTGGAGTTATGGAAACAGCATAGCTCAGTGAGCTCTTGGCTGTTTCCGTAACTCCCGACCACCTAACCAGGAAGTGGCTGGGAGGCAGCGGAGCCAAGTAAGCTAGAACGGGATTTAGGGGGCCCCATTCTAGAGATAGGTGCGCATCTCAGAGGTGGGACCCGCATCTATCGGACATTTCTTTTACATATCCTGTGGATATGCCATAAATGACCAAGATGGGAAAACCCCTTTAAGAAAGAACCCCTTGAACAAATCTCCAATAATGGAGCCAATATCAAGGTATACCAAGTACCACCACTGAGGTCAAATGAATTATTTTTTTATTGTTCATATAGCAAGAGTGCAGAATTGTTATTATTATTATTATTATTATTATTATTATTATTATTATTATATGGTAATTACGAATGTGGTGTAATTCTTTGTTTGAAAGAGAGGAAATTAATTCAATATTAGTATTTAAAAACATATGTTGTGACTGCTTTGTATAAAGCCTTTGTTATATGCCTATTTTCCACCTGGCACCCCTCCCCCCCCCATGTTATGGATTTATCTTATGAAATCTGCAATTAAATACTCATAAAGTTCTTTAATAAAACATTGTGCACTCCTTCTTCTCATTAACTTAACATCTGAAGTGAAAAGGTTAAGTTAGAAATTCTGTGCGTATTATCTAATATTTAATTAACAGATGAAGTAGAGGTGAAAAAGCTAATGCAGGTGAAACACACTTCCTGGACAAAGCAGAATTTATAGCTAGCTAATAAAATTAGAGTTAATGCATTCATTTTAAAGGGGACAAAAATTGATAGATTAGCACAGTAGTAGTTAAATAGTAATAGGTAGAAAAAAAGAGCTTTTTGACATTATTTATATAGATTAATTTAAGCTTATGAAGACTTCAACATTATACTCATGTTTTATGTAATCTTAGGGTATGTTCACACAGCATGTACATTTATTTTTACAAATTCAGCTGTATAGACAGTTGCAGACATCTCTGCAACAAATCTGCCACATGTAAACTAAGTCCCCTGGGGCTGCCATGACTATTGCATAGCCTTATAGATTGCTTGTCTGTTTAATACTGATAGACTATAATGATGTTCTCTACTTGGACTAGTTAAATAATGATAATAAAGTCTATTTAGAAAAAAAAAAGTATGTGCACAGTAAAAATAAAATTAAATATAAAAAATTTAAAAAATTAAATAAAATACATATATATAAATTTATATATATCGCTGCAATCATCATGACCAGTGTAATAAAGTTAGCACGTTATTTAAATGGCACGGTAAAAAAAAATGCAAATAGCAATGGCAGAATTCCTTTTATTCCCTGCTCTCTGCCCCTCAAATAATAAAAGATCATCAATAATTTAAATCTACCCAAAAAATATGACCCGCTAAAAGCAAGCTACTGTACAGCCACAGAAAAATAGTGTATGGCTCTATGAATATGGCGGCATAAAAACTATTTATTTTCCATGTGATGTGCTACTATTGTGAAATAGTAGAAAACATAAAAAAAACAAAACATTTGTATTACTGTAGTCTCACAAGCGCATGGAATAAAGGTAACATGGTGAACGGCACAAAATTGAAAACTCAAAAACTATGGCAGAATTGCTGTTTTATCCCATTATCCCCCAGAATGAGTTAATAAAAGTTAATCATGTTATATGTACCTCAAAATGGTGCTATTGAAAAATAAAAGTCAAGAGCTTATTTTTAAAAAATAATAATAATAATAATTTAAATCAGCTACAACAATTTTAGATGTTTTTATGTGATATTTAATATAATGTAATCAAGGAGTAGATTATAGAGCTACAGCCTAATATGCTTTCTTTCTTTTGTTTTTATGTCCACAATGGTCCAATAGTATTAAATATTTGCATTTATCAAAGTGTAAAAACATAATACATTTGTTAAGAGGACATTACCACTGACATAAAATGTATGGAAATAAGCAAGAACTTTACAATAGCAGCAGTATTTGTCTAATAAAATAACATTGTCTCTATGTAGTCCTATTTGGAGCCTTTATTGCATTTCAACAACTGGTCGTATTCTAAATGTATTCTTTCAAAATTCGATCTTGTAATGAGTCTGAAGGGCTATTTTGTATCAGTGTATATAATTTCCATATTAATGAGCAATAAGCAGTTTTACAGTATGAAAGTTAAAGGCAAATCGCACAGGGATGTAATTATATATTTGTCAAACAGTGCTGTTATTCATATGTACAATTTATGCTCAAGTCAGGATTTCCAGCTCTGATATTTTCATACTAAATTTTCCTTTTCAATTGACTTTGGACTTAATGGATATTGTGGACACAACCATTAAACATTAAAAGGCTGCATCTCTTTAGTTGTATAATAACAGATTTTTATTTTAAATTAATTACTAATTATTTTCATAAATCTGTATTATTTTACTCTTGAAAGTATGAATTGTGTCACATCCGCTTATTATAAAGATAAGTGCAACTGGAGATGATAAAAAACAATGTATCTTCAAAGATTTTATGTCTATGAATACCACATAGAGAAATAATCTGCTAATAAACATTTTAGTAAACAATGCATATCATGGAATATTCACTGTAGCTTAACCTCTTAAAAGCTCACTAAACTTTCAACACCATTTGTATCAATCAATAATAAAAGCGAATATAAGAAACTTTGTGATGTATTTTATTGTTGAAAACTGCCTTTTTATCCACTTCCCAGGCACCCCCCCCCTCACTAATCACTGCAGTTTGTAGTAAGTGTTCTATCTCACCTCAGTGCTTGAGCCACAGCTACACTGCTCATTACTACTGTATGTTTCTGAGAGTGTGCTGTATAGATTGGGGAGTAGGATGTTCTCTTCTCTATACATACTGTGTATGGAAGATATGATAGCAGTTAGGCTCCACCCACTAGTTCAGGTGATACTGAGAATTAGAGATAGAGTCTGCAGAGAGAAAAACTGCTAAAAACTGCAGGATACAAGTTATATAATGGCCTAGAAATAGTGTTATTTCTTAAGTACATATGATAGCTTATTCTGAAAAGTAACCTTAAAAGCTAGGCATGCTTTAAGTACCGAGCTTATTTTGGCACTAAGGACCGCAGGATTTTTTTCCTTTTTGCATTGCCGCATTCAGAGTGCCACTAGTTTTTTATTTTTTTGTCAAAAAGTTTGAGGGCTTGTTTTTTGCGAGATGAGTTGTTTTTTTCAATGGCACCATTGTGGAGTACATCTAACTTATTTATTATTGGCTTATTGATTATTGACTTTTTTATTGGAGGGAGGAAGGAACAGAAACTACAATTCCACGCTTATTTTTTGTATTACCTTTATTCTAAAGGGTCAGTACAATTATGGTGATATAAAACATGTCTTTTTTTATGTTTACTAATTTTTACAATAATAGCACGTTATGAAAAAAACCAAAGTTTTTATGTTGTCAAATTCCAAGAGCCATAACTTTTGAATTTTTATGTCAGCGCATCCATGTGGGCTTGTTTTTCACGGAATGAATCATATTTTTTTAATAGAAGCAAGTGAGGTGTTAAATGGCAAGGATCTGCGATAACCCCGATCCTGGTCGTTGCAGCGGGATGTCGGCTATATATTACAGCCGCCACCTTCTGCTGATGTCGTGGCACAGTTTCTATGTCCATGCCATCCACTGGATGTAACTGTACATCCATTTTCAGCAAAGCACCTGCAGTTTAGACGCAAAGTTACGTCCACCTATGGGAAGTTTCCAGGTTTTTTATTTTGTTACTACCTCTAAATTAAGGTGCGTTCTTACTACATTATATGTTCTAAAAAAATATGACTTCCCTCCCTGCATCGCCTGCTGACCTGAGCACCACTGCATGTAAACATTGCAGCGGTGCTCAGGTTCATACAGTACGAGATCCACTCTTACTTTGACTCTGTACCGGCATATTTTTCTAATACATCTAATGGGAAAACCCTCCTATTTTTCATGAATAAAAGAATTAGTTAAAAAAAAACAAGTACCTAGAAAACCCCTTTAAGACAATATTCATGAGTATACCTATGAGCACAGTCAGCAATTCAACAAGTTGCTCTGAGTGAATGCTATGGCTGAGCAGACATAGTTATTCACATTAATTACAAAGTCACTGCTTTAGAGTCACTATCCACTTTATATGGACAATTAACACAATTAATACAAAAATGAACCAATAATAACCAATATCTCATGACAGATGAAAAGTTTAAACACAAATATAATTTAAACAAGTCACAAAATAGGTCACAAATTATTGAGATCATTCAATAATCATGTTACAATCCATTATAATCCATTTGACAAAAGTATTAAAGGGGTTTTCCGACAACCACCCCCCCTGTATTTATAGTTTTTATGATTCATATTTCTTCCTATCTAATTTTCCTAGAGAATTTCTGTAGAATGCATGCCCGTACATCTCTCTCCCTCATTCTCTGAGGCAGGCACACATCTGGGTACTGAGTGGTGCTGCAGCTTGGCCCGTGTCTCTGTTTACTACAAATCCCGGCATCATCTGTTTCCCTATGTTCCTCCCACTAGTGCTGTATTTCCTCCATCCACTCCAGCTTGTCCACTTATCCTATTCTCCCGCCCTGTTAAGTGGTCTTGAAAAAGTTGTCCTACATGCATCTTTAATCTTTTCAGCCTCCACTATTTTATATGCAGAAAGTATGGCTATTTGCCATTAGCAAAATGGTGACCAGTGTTCAGTTTCACTTTCTCTCTAGGTAAAATACTTTTTTTATTTTATTTTTCAGAGTTTGTATACATTGGACAACACTGCCGTCTTGGAATCTGGACTTTCAGGTGCTTGCTGTTTTGTTTCGATCTGGGCAGGCTGAGATTACGACTAGCAAAACACTCCATATTGTGTGCTCTATATGTTTGCATACATATGTAACGTTATTTAACTGTTTATTTTGTGTATTATGATATCTTACTGAGTTAAGGTAACTATGTAGGTTTACCTGCAGATAACATATTGTAATACATGCTATTTTGTGCCAAATGACAAACTCAACAACTGTACTTCTAGGGACTCTAGCAAGCTGTATAACCATAGGGACTTGGCACTTAAAGCCAATTATAATAATTTAGCAGCTGTAGGATCAGTTGGCTAGACCATTAGCATTGCTGCTGCAAAAGAGAATATCATTACACTACACATATTTAGATTTCATAGTTTATAAAAAGTAAATAGATATTTAGACATACTGTACACTTTCCAACATGTAGCTGGGCTGGATCCACTGTACTTCTGTACTACGATCTGTTTGATACTTCAGACAAGTGCCTCCTTGTTCCTAAAGAAGTTGAGTGTCTACTGAGACACTAGGCACTCAACATATCAGTGCTTCTTTTTACTCAGGCTAATGCTCCATGACAACATTAATGCTCCCTTAAAAAGTTACAAAAAACTTTGTGACCACCGAAAAAATTCCACTATTTTATAGCAAATCGCAGCTGACGCTATGTCGGCAGGGAAGCCGATCTTAGAGGAAAGTGCTGTTGTGAATGCTGTGTCATATAGAGGTGGACACATGAAATTAGATCAATCACAAATATATTTATACACATCAAAAAATAAACCAAAAAACGTTGCAACAATTAACCAGTGGCAATAAAAAATCCGGAGGGGCCCTGGCTCTTCCGGGTCAAGTTATTGATTGTTTTATTTATTGGTGGGTGCTGGGACCCTCCTAGAGATTAGCATTGCTGCTTCTAGTTGTTCCTAGTTGATCTTTAGGAGAAGAAACAAATGGGCCCACATTTGTCATACAGGTTACATGAGATTTAGGTGTAAACTGTGACAAATTTAGGGTAAGATTTTTCAACATTTACTATCACTCGCCACATTTGGAAAGGACAAGAAAAATGGGTGTGGTGTCCAAAAAGACGTAGTTTTCGTTAAATTTCTCAGGTAGTGTCACATATCTACAACTGCTCATCGCAGACTTAGATTTGTTTTTATCTCAGACTCGGATTGACACCAAATTTATTACAAATTATAAATTTAGCGCATTTTGCAATAGCTCAACTGTCTTCTAAACTTAGACTTAGTGGAAGACTTAGACTGGCATCAGATAAAAATTCTTAATTCATTAAATCTATAGGCTTTTTCCATCTCAGGCCCCAGGGACCTTCCAGTAGTATAGTATTCATAAGGAAAGTGAAAACTTCACCTCAGACTGCTCTCTTCTCTGGCTGTTTTTTTTTTTTTGACACAGGCAACAAAAATACTAGAAGGAGCCTGATGTGGATATACAAGCTGATTGCAAAAGTTCCTTGACCTTTTCTAATGTTTTGGTGAGATACATAACTTCACTGCTGCAGGACCCAGCGTCTCGCCTCGTATTAGTTCCTGTAAAATGTGTTGGAGCTTTTTGCATTGTTGATACAGGAATTTGCAAGTCCAGACTTCTAGTGTAGAATACCCCTGTAAAACTCCATGTGATGGAACATGAAATTTATGAAAAAATCTCCCTATAAAATCGGAAATACAATCATGCAATATGGGTCTATAGATGTCTATGGGTGCATATTTCAGATCCATGTAACACAGATCTGTAATATAGCCATGTGCCCTTAAGGGTGTTACCTATAAATACCTCTTTTTTTGGAGTGTTGGGAGTCATTTTTTGTGGCATTTTTTTTTTTTTTTTGCCGCATTCATGGTAATCAGGGGAAAACGATGCTATTTTTGTCAAAATCACCAAGTTTTTACCTTGAACACCGTGTTGGCGGCAAAAAACGTTACAATAAACGACTTATGTAAACATACCCTAATGGAAACAAGGTATCTTATTTTCTACAAGGAAAGTGCTGCTGATAAATTGCGCATGTACATCACTTTCATTGCATTTAGTTGTTGGTCAATGTGAGATGTCAGTTGTTTTCAGCCAGTAATGTTCTTCACTACAGACATTTTAGCTTACACATATCTGCTCATAAAATGTATTTGTCATAATTTACTGTAATTTATAACATATCTTTTTCACTTAAACACAGATTAATTTATATGATGAAGACTGTTCTGTAAATTGATCTATAAATGGAAATATAAGATTCTAGATAGATGATCTCTCTCAAAGGGGCACTTCTACAGAAATAACATCTGCTGCTGGGTTTTTTAGACTCTGGCATTCATTGTAAAGTGAAGTTCAGTTTTTGTTATACAATAACAAAACAGAAAAAATGATGAACGCATACATCTTTTATATCTTATAGGAAAAATATACACAAAATTAGTTATAAATTGTGTAAGAGAGGAATTTGACATTAGATTTACTCTTTATGTAAGAAAATTGCAAATCTAAAATGTAATTTTAAAAAAATGTTAACACATATCAAACACATATTACAGTAAAATAACATGTAGTGTATTCTCTGAGATACCGTATAGTTTTGTGTAACCTCCTGTGTTAATACTCAAAGGGGTTGAACACATTTTGAAACCTGTGTGCATACAGATCATCCTGTTAATTTCAATGGGCATGTTGTAATGCTTCACTTAAATTTTACTGCATAATTACTGCATAGGAAATAAGGACTTCTCAATGGCTTCTATGGTGATATTAGCTGATCAATGGGGCCTAGTTTAACTCACCATTTGAGGACCTGTTCTCTACTAAGAGGTTTATCAAACCAGACAACACCAATTTACTTATATATTGCAAATACATCAAAACTGGTATCTTTGGACAGTATATTCTATCCTTGTAGCATTTTTGAATACAGGAATAAGACTTTAATGATGCCAGAATTTGATTACAGGGATTGCTTAGCTTTAAAAAAAAAAAAATACGAACATTTTCGTATGTGCTAAAATAACAAAAGGCCCATGCTCATCTGTTAAATCTCCCACTGCCCCAGCACCAATGGTCCTGTGAACTGGTTTACATTGCAACAGCGACATTGTGTAATACCGGCACATGACCTCCGCAAGCAATTACTGGCCACATAGGTCACGAGCCATACATACTGGAATCACCTCTGCAGCCAGTGATTTTCTCCAGCAGTTACATGCTGGTACAGCAAAGTAAACTGCAATGTAAACAAAGATTGTGGGTATAATTGGCTCTGGATCAACGGGTAATTTTGACAGGTGAGTATTAGCTTATTAGTCAATTACTGTTTACAAACAAAAGAAAAGGGAGGAATCCTCCGGCTCACCACTTGCTGTGTCTTATTCAGACGGTGCTCGGATCCTCGTACGGCTAACGGCAACGATCACAGGAGAAGAGAAAAAACTTTGATCCAGCGCTGGCAGTATATAAAAGGAATCAGAGTTCCAATTTTATTGGTGTACGACTTTAAAATGATCAAAATGCAAAAAAGGGGTGAATCGCATTGATCGTTCGCCTACGCGGGTATGTTATGGAATTCATATCAGTTGGAACTGCATTAGATGATGTCAGAAAATGTCTTTTCACTGTTAAGTTACAGATAAATTTGTTTATATCCAAAAGTGTACAAAAAACATCAAAGTTCTGATTTGGAACATAATTCAGACCTAAGGAGAGAACCTCTAATTGAGCTGGTGTAAGGGGGGTGGATGAAACATTGACAACATCTATATTACGTATCAATTCTTGTAATTGCGCAAGCGACGAGGTTCTGCATCTGTCTGTTTTATGTTTCCTACCACCTCTCTTCCCCCCGTTTTTTGCTGTATTACGGTTGTTACCAGATACTTGTCTTGGGTGTTGTTGGAATCTTTTCATATCCATATCAGACCCGCTGTTTCCCCCATCGGTAGAATTCTGTTCAGTGGAGCTGAAGCTGACTCTATTGGGATTTACATCATACTTTCTGAGCTTTCTACGATTTTTAAGTAACGGTTTAATTTTATTGTAAGTTCGGTCCCTCTTACTGCAGTTATACACCTCATCATTGGCAGAGTCTGAAAGATCACGTTGGAACTTAGATTTTTTAACTTCTGCGATGGATTTCTCTAATTGTTCCACAAATTTGGAGGTTCTCATTTCAAGGATACAGAATTCAGGTGAGCTGGAGGAATTATTAAGTTCTTCTTTCAGTTTGATGATGTCCGTCTGTAATTCAGACAATTTCATTTCCTCATGTTAGATTGTTGCATTACGTGTTCTTCACTTCCGGGAATCATAGGTGCTAGGATATGTGTCTTGATCAGATATACCGGATATAAACTATGGGAGTCGGCATTGACATTCACTCATGCCATGGTTAAGGACACAAAAGGTGTCTGAAACGTGTAGGTGAACCATCAATGCGATTCACCCCTTTTTTGCACTTTAAGAATATTAAAGTTGTAAACCAATAAAATTGGAACTCCGATTCGTTTTATATACTACCAGCACTGAATCAAAGTTTTTTCTTTTCTCAATTAATGTTTCTTGGGATTATGGTAATGCTAAATCAAAAGAATGCTACCTCTATATTGGAAAATTGCAAATATTTTCTGAAATATTAGTGTACACAACTAAGAGGTAACAATATTATTTTTCCCATTTAGAACTGAAAGCATGCCTCCAACAATCCACTTAAAACCAAAGTATGTAAATGTAAGTATTTGATCTAGAATAAAAAAAATTGAGTAATCTATGCTATATAATAGCTTTATTCACGTGAAGGCTACACACTCCATATATTTTAATATTGGGCAGGGTAGAAGGTCACTTGAATGCCTACAGTCCTTTACTTCCTTCCTTCTGAGAAAGAGAGCTGATGATAGATGGATAGATAGATAGATAGATAGATAGATAGATAGATAGATAGATAGATAGATAGATAGATAGATAGATAGATAGATAGATAGATAGATAGATAGATAGATACAAAAAGAAGAAATATACAGCAAAAAATAGCTTGAATATCTTTCCAAAGCAAGAAATTACAAACTGTCTGTCAGTAGATGAACATTGCTATCTTATAAATTCCTGGTATTACAGCAGCCTCTGCACTTTCAAGCATTTAGTAGATTATGCAGTGTGAGTGGGATGTGATTATAGAAGTTTAATAACAGGGGATAGAGGAGAAATGGCAATTGTAATGTAATCTAGCAGAAGTGTAAAATGACCATGACTGGGCTGCACCTTCAAAATATTTGTAACATTGCAGACAATAACAATAAATCCCTGTTAGTGAATTAAGAAGATGGAAAGGACTGCAACATAAACCAATAACCTTAGAGATCAAGCTAATGAACATCTCAAAACTATTAATTTATTGATTTGTTGATGGGTAATTTTATTTATTTTCAAAATGTGTTAATTAAAAGTAAGCAACAAATGTTACATCAAAATGACTATAAGAAATATATATGTATAACAGTAGATGAGATAATCTCAATAACATCTTTACTCAAATGAGGCATCTATATAATGAAACAAGCAATGTGTAGCTTTTAAGGGAAAAAAAAGAAATTAAGGGGAGGGGAGAGGGAAGAATGGAGGTGGAGTAGGGGATGTATATCTCAATTCCAAACTCAACAATAAAGCTGAGCATCGTGATGGTTGATATACTTCTACCATGAATATAGAAAATGATGGAATTATCTACCTTTCTGCCAACTACAGAAGTTATAATTGTCCTTAAATAAGTATGCTGTCACACAAACATTATGAGTACAAGAACAGTTACAATCCCAATTATCACAAATAAGGAGACGGATCATTAACCCCTTAGTGACCACCAATACGCCTTTTCACGTCGGTCACTAAGGGGCCTTAGGCTAAAAAACAAGTCCTCATACAGCTATGTAGACGAAAAAATAAAAAAGTTATAGCTCTTTGAATGCGACTATAGAAAAACAAATAAAATAGCTTGGTCATTAGGGCATAAAATGGGCAGGTCACTAAGGGGTTAATCAATCCACTCGTCACATTAAAATTTTGAAAATTCTTCCAAGGTTCCCACATTTTTACTTAGTTGGAATGAGTAAGTGAGTCCTAATGTGTCAAAAAATTTAATATACAGTTAGGTCCAGAATTATTTGGACAGTGACACAATCTTCATGATTTGGACCCTGCATGCCACACCACATTGGATTTGAAATGAAACAACTAAGATGCAATTGAAGTGTAGACTTTCCGGTTTAATTCAAAGGGTTGAACAAAAATATCCTGTGAAACGTTTAGGAATTGCAACCATTTTTCTACACAGCCTCCTCATTTCAGGGGTTCAAAAGTAATTGGACAAATTAATATTACCATAAATAAAATGTTTTTTTAATACTTTGTAGAGAATCCTATGCAGGCAATGACAGCCTGAAGTCTGGAACCCATGGACATCCTCAAACGCTGGGTTTCCTCCTTTGTGATGCTTTGCCAGGCGTTTACTGCAGCGTCTTCAGTTGTTGCTTGTTTCTGGGTCTTTCTGCATTAAGTTTGGTCTTAAGCAAGTGAAATGCATGCTCGATCAGGCTGAGATCTGATGATTGACTTGACCATTGCAGAATATTCCACTTTTTTGCCTTAAAAAACTCCTGGGTTGCTTTCGCAGTATGTTTTGGGTCATTGTCCATCTGTACTGTGAAGCGACGTCCAATCAACCTTGCTGCATTTGGTTGAATCTGAGCAGAAAGTAGATCCCTGAACAATTCGCAATTCATCCGGCTGCTTCTGTCTTCAGTCACATCATCAATAAACATGGTGACCCAGTGCCTTTGGCAGCCATGCATGCCCATGCTATCACACTGCCTCCACCATGTTTTACAGAGGATGTGCTGTGCTTTGGATCATGAGCCGTTCCAAGCCTTCTCCATACATTCTTCCTCCTATCATTCTGGTACAGGTTGAAATTAGTTTAATCTGTCCAAAGAATGCTGTTCCAGAACCGGGCTTGCTTCTTTAGATGTTGTTTGGCAAAGTCTAATCTTGACTTTCTATATTTAAGGCTGATTAATGGTTTGCACCTTGTGGTGAACCCTCTGTATTTGCTCTCATGAAGTCTTCTCTTTATGGTAGACTTAGATACTGATACACCTACTTCCAGGAGAGTGTTCTTCACTTGGGTAGATGTTGTGAAAGAGTTTTTCTTCACCATGGAAAGGATTCTGTGATCATCCACCACTGTTGTCTTCCATGGACGTCCAGGCCTCTTGGAGTTCACGAGATCACCAGTGCGCTCTTTTTTCCCAAGAATGTACTAAACTGTTGATCTGGCCACTGATAACATTTGTGCTATCTCTCTCTGATGGATTTCTTCATTTTTTTTCTTCCTAATGATGGTCTGTTTTACTTGCATTGAGAGCACCTTTGACCTCATGTTGTGGGTTCGCAGCAACGGCTTCCAAATGAAAATGCCACACCTGGAATCAACTCCAGACCTTTTACCTGCTTAATTGATGATGTATTAACGAGTGAATGGTCCATGCAGACCATTAAATAGCTTTCAGATAATTGTCCAATTACCTTTGGTCCCTTGAAAATGAGCCAGCTATATATTAAAGAGTTGTAATTCGTAAACCCTTCCTCAAATTATATATCTCAATTCCACACTCAACAATAAAGCTGAGTATCGTGATGGTTGATATACAGGGTGGGCCATTTATATGGATACACCTAAATAAAATGGGAATGGTTGATGATATTAACTTCCTGTTTGTGGCACATTAGTATATGGGAGGGGGGAAACTTTTCAAGCTGGGTGTTGACCATGGTGGCCATTTTGAAGTAAGCCATTTTGTATCCAACTTTAGTTTTTTCAATGGGAAGAGGGTCATGTGACATGTCAAACTTATCGAGAATTTCACAAGAAAAACAATGGTGTGCTTGGTTTTAATGTTACTTTATTCTTTCATGAGTTATTTACAAGTTATGGGTGACATTATGGGTGTCAGGTCCGAGCATTCCTAGATGAACAGTTTCCTGGAAAGTGGATTGGTCGTCGTGGGCCAGTTGACCCCCTTAGACTTTTATCTTTGGGGTCATCTGAAGGCAATTGTCTATGCTGTGAAGATACGAGATGTGCAGCAACTGAAACTACGGATACTGGAAGCCTGTGCTAGCATTTCTTCTGCGGTGTTGCTATCAGTGTGTGAAGAGTGGGAGAAGAGGGTTGCATTGACAATCCAACACAATGGGCAGCACTTTGAACACATTTTATAAGTGGTCAGAAACTTGTAAATAACTAATGAAAGAATAAAGTAACGCTAAAACCAAGCACACCATTGTTTTTCTTGTGAAATTCTCGATAAGTTTGATGTATCACATGACCCTCTTCCCATTGAAAAAACGAAAGTTGGATACAAAATGGCCGACTTCAAAATGGCCGCCATGGTCAACACCCTGCTTGAAAAGTTTCCCCCCTCCCATATACTAATGTGCCACAAACAGGAAGTTAATATCACCAACCATTCCCATTTTATTTAGGTGTATCCATATAAATGGCCCACCCTGTACTTCTACCATTAAATATAGAAAATTATGGAATTAGCTAATTTTCTGCCAACTACAGAAGTTATAATAGTCCTTAAATAAGTATGCTGTCACATAAACATCATGGGTACAAGAACAGTTACAATCCCAATTATCACAATTAAGGAGCCGGATCATTAAACCATATCAAAATTTTGGAAATTCTCCCAAGGTTCCCACATTTTTACCTAGTTGGAATTAGTTAGTGAGTCCTAATGTGCCCCAAAAAAAATTATATATACAGCTGGTCACACTTATTTACCTAGCGGGTCATAGGCAGAGTCTCTGTTTGTTTTGAGCAAAGATGAATCAGTAATTTAGCCATTGCTATTAAAATTTCTATAATTTTACTCTTTAAATGAGGGCATCAAATCTCAGTGATCAAGCCAAGGAGACATAACTTTGATGAAGCAGGAATATTGAGGAGGCAAATTGTTAAAATCTCACGACAGATTGAGTCCTTGAAGTCCCTGTTGCATTTACAACATTCGGAGTTAGCAGATAGAAATGTTTTATGTAATTCAAGTGTATTGTAATAGCGTCCTGTAAGAAGCTTTTAATTTCAACAAATCCAGAGATTTTTTTAATTAAAAATTGGATTAACTTCACTTATGTTCAAGTGAAATTTGTCTTAAAATCTTTTCCCCAGACTTTCATATGAAACTTGTCACCTAACTGAGAGTTTGAAGTTAGGAAGTTGTGCAATGTCAACATTTTTTTTCGGAGAACATTATAAACTAACACCAACTTCATAAAGTCTGTGTTATCTCGAAGGATAAATAACATGTTAGATAGTCTTTTAATGCTTTCCGAGAGAGAGAGAGAGAGAGAGAGAGAGAGAGAGAGAGAGAGAGAGAGAGAGAATCATGCCAATGGAACTTAAGTGAGAAAAGGGCAGTAAAATACATTTTGCTTTATTAAGTATAGTGGTCCTAAATTCCGCATGGGAATAAAATAGAATTGGTATATTCTTAGCCATTCCAGGTACCTAATTTCCTGGATTGCTTTGTAATATATAATAAATTCAGGAATCTCAATTCCACCTTTTCTGGATAGGGTAACAAGAAGTTTATGAGAAGGCTAGGGTTTATTCAGTGAGGTTGACAGATGTGTGTCCTTTTTTTGTGCACCTTGATTAAACAGGGTTCATGCCTGGGAAGGCGACTGCTGATTACATCTGAAGATTGTCTTGGAATATGAAAGAGACTCCTGACAATACAAGAGATTGTGCAGTCCTGTCTTTCGGCGTTGTCAAAGCCTTTGATCGTGTCAATTGAAATTTTGTGCAGCCATTTTTGATTGGGTTTTCGGTTTTTGCCACACAGCCCTCCCTTGTATATGGTGCCACACAGCCCCCCTTGTAGATGGTGCCATACTACCCCCCTTGCAGACGGTGCCACATAGACTCCCTTGGAGTTGGTGCCACACAGCCACCCCTTGCAGATGGTGAAAAACAACCCCCCAGGGATGATGCCACACAGACCCCCCCTTGTAGAAAGAAATTTCAAAAAATAACTTACCTAGCCTCGTTCGAGACCATTGTATAGGCTGGCGCGATCCAGTGATGTCATCACGCTGGCCTGCACTGGGACTATGTCCCAGCGTGTTATAGGCTTAAGGGCTAATATGGCCTGTAGCCTAGTGATGGCAGAGCAGGGAGCTTCGCCACAGTATTCAATTGTATCTGCGTCCTGAGGATGCAGATAAAATTGAATGCTGCAGCCGCTAGCATCAGGGCTCCCCCATCTGCTAGCGATGCCACCGGGCACGAAGGAACCCATGCCGCCCTGCCCTTAAATGTAATGTGCCAAGTGGTGGGGCCCTGAGAGGATGGCACTGCCGCAGAGCAGCCGTATCAAAACAGCAGATCGCAGCTCATAAGTGCCCTGCAGCGGTCCAAGATACAGGGCGCCTATCAGCAGCGATAAGCTGTTTTGACACGGCTGCCCTGCGGCACACCCCCCTTTCCTACATCGTAGTTGCGCCCCATCTGCCCCCTCTTGCTACGCCCCTTGATAGATAGACAGACAGACAGACAGACAGACTGATAGATAGATAGATAGATAGATAGATAGATAGATAGATAGATAGATAGATAGATAGATAGATAGATAGATAGATAGATAGATAGATAGATAGATAGATTAGATAGATAGATAGATAGATAGATAGATAGATAGATAGATAGATAGATAGATAGATAGATAGATAGGAATATACTAAAAATCCAGCAGCGCCGGCAGCATGTGGGTGCAAGCCCTGTGGGACAGCCCAATGTCCCAAGAATACAGCAATCGAAAGAACGAGCAGCAGCTCCAAAAATAAAGTGAAAAAGATGGGTACTTTATTGCCCGTGCAATGTTTCAGCTCTGTCCACTAGAGCCTTTCTCAAGTTAGAAAGATAGATAGATAGATAGATAGATAGATAGATAGATAGATAGATAGATAGATAGATAGATAGATAGATAGATAGATAGATAGATAGATAGATAGATATTAGATAGATAGATATTAGATAGATATGAGATAGATACATAGAAATAAATATATTTATTGGAGAAAAAAGTGAGTATTTTATTACTGTTCTCCATGTCAATTCCACGAGTGGGGGGCCGCAAAGGGGTGGGGGCGGGGAGGGGTGCAGCGAGGGAGGTTGGTGCCACGAGTGGGAGGAAGGGGTGCGGCAAATGGGGGGGGCGGGGTGCCGCGAGAGGGGAGGTGGGGGTTGCAGCGAGAATGGAAAAGCCTGAGAGGATGGGAACTAGATGTAGGGAAGGGGGGGGGGCACCGCAGAGCAGCTGTATCAAAACAGCTGATCGCAGCTCATGGGCACCCTGTATGACGGGCTGCTGCAGCAACGATCAGCTGTTTTGATACGGCTGCTCTGCGGTGCCCCGCCACTTCCCTACATTGTAGTTGCACACACGGCACATGCCCTGCCTAGCCCCCCTAGTTAAGCCCCTGCCAATGGCCTCTATATATATTCTAGACCTAAGGCTTTAGGTATGGCTACAGGGAGAGAAAAAAAAATCTGCTTTATGCTTATACTATTGGCAGATGCTGAGAAATCTTGTGCTAAGGTGTTTGCAGCGTTACAACAGTTTAAGACAGGGGTCTCAAGCACGCGGCCCGCGGGACACAGAGCAGCTAGTACATGCTCTACTTCGAGACTCTGGAATTCCCTGACAGCGCTGTCCACATATGAACAGCGATGTCTGGGGCATCCCCAGAGCCAGAGTCCCGTGCATAGCTCTAGTATAGGCTCTGCTCCGGCACTCTGTGGAATTCCCTGACATCTCTGTCCATATATGGACAATGTGTCAGGGTCTTCCCCAGAGCGGAGTCCCGGGCAGAGCATTAGTATCGGCTCTGCTCCGGGACTCTGGGGAAGCCTCTGACATCGCTGTCCATACATCGACAATGATGTCAGGTGCTTCCCCAGAGCAGGAGTCCGAGTTATTTCAGGAGCACAGCTGGAGTCCCAGGAAGAGCCTACTAGCGCTCTGCCCGGGACTCCAGCTCTGGGGTTGCCCCTGACATCTCTGTCCATATATGGAGAGTGATGTCAGAAGCAGAGCTGGAATCCCACGCAGAGTGCTAGAAGCGGCTCTGCTCCGGGACTCCAGCTCTGGGCAAGACCCTGACATCACTGGCAGCATCTGCGAAGGGCACTGTGGCAGCATCTGTGGAGGGCACTGTGGCAGTATCTACAGAGGGCACTGTGGCAGCATCTACAGAGAGCACTGTGGCAGCATCTACAGAAGGAACTGTGGCAGCATCTACAGAGGACACTGTGGCAGCATCTACAGAGGACACTGTGGCAGCATCTACAGAGGGCACTTTGGCAGTATGTACAGAGGACACTGTGGAATTACCTAGGGGTGTGTTGCATTATCTACAGAGGGCACTGTGGCATTATCTACAGAGGGCACTTCGTCCGGGGGCATTTCCGCCGAAACGCGCGTCGGCTCTGACGTTCTCTCTATGCAGAGCTGCTTAACATGGGTATGTTCTCTTTTCTCCTATTGACTGGCATACTTCTTTGCTACTTCAGCATCATATCCCTACATGTCATGACAGACTGTTAAGGTTTTTTTTCACCTAGCCTCTATCCGACTTGTGGATAGATCCATATTGTGTTACATATTTATTGTTCATACCCTTCTTTCAATTGATTGTTTACATTTAGGCATCTGCATTTGACAGACGTGTTTATTCATGCTTTGCATGACTCATCTTTTAACATGTTGTTATTTTCAAAAAAATTTGTAATTTTTCATTATTTATGTGTTGTGTTAATTGTACCCCATACTCTATAGGCTATATATCAAGTATTGTGGGTCAATGCACCAAGATACTCTTGGTTTAATTGTGGTCTTGTTTCAAACATCATCCACAGTACACACTTTTTAGTGTGTGTTGACAGGATCACTTCCTGATTGTACCAATAGGTTCACGTTCTCATTGTTCCAGCCCAGCTTCTTTCACTGCACAATCACGATGGGCTGGAACAATGAGAAGTGTATGACACTGATTGGTCACTGATTGGTTAGCGTCATACACTTCTCTTTACAACGCCCACTTGGTAAAAAGTAAAAACATGGCCAGTTGTCTATTAAGAAAGTCATTAGCATAAATCAAAAAATTTTCATAACTTGTCAAAAATTATTGTTTTTCAAACTAAAAAACACTGTTGTTATCTACATTACAGCGCCGATCAGATTATGCAGGAGATAGGGCACTTATAATCTGGTGACAGAGCCTCTTTAAGTTTGTTAAGCACTTAGATATGTATGGTACGACTGCAGGAATGTTTTACTTTTAGTTCTCTGAGGGGTGCTATATGGGAGCGCCTAAGGACACTTGATTATGATGCTTTCTAGCATAAACAGGGAGTGTATTATATTGGTCAATAATTAAATAGAAGTAGAATTAAAGATTTTGCAGATTTGCATAGGGAAATTTAATTTGTTAGTAAGGCAATCTATATTGTATGCAGATTAAGCTCGCAATAAATGCACTTTAAGAGAGAAAACTACGTTTATTGATTTTTTAGTGAAAACCAAAATAAAGAAGGGGTTTGTGTAACAAATGTATAGCATATTAAACACTTACAACTTTGAGAATACTGTAAAGGACAGTTATAAAAGATGGAGCAAAGCAGATACAGAAATAACTCCTGAAAAATTGTGTAAGGCCCTGCAATTTTCAACTAAGATATTAAAGAATGACTCACACCATACATTTCAGATGTACATTGTACACCCTACTTATTACACCCCAAAAAGGCTTAAAGCATTTGGGCTGAGAGTAACTAATGATTTACGTAGCTGTAGTAATAAAGACGCAGATATGATCCATATGTTTTGGAGATGGCCAAAACATTTTATGTAGTGGGAGAAGGTAGGACAAATATTTGAACAGGAATATCATGTCAATATTGCCTAAAATATAAGCACATGTGTCTTTTGTGATGACTCACAGGTTCTCTAAAGGTGAGATATATAGGGCTCTATAAAGCCCTATTTTATTATTTTTGTCATGGAGGGCAATTCCAAGAAACTGGAAGGATTGCCTACCTACCTTTATTTCTGTTTGGAAAAACGTAATGACATTCAAAAGCCTAATGGAGAAACTGTCTGCAGTAGATACAGGTAGGGAGGTACCATCATGTTGGGTAAAATGGCTGGAGAACTTCCAAGCAAACTAATTATATTTTTTTGGGGTGATATTGTGGGTATATAAATATGTCTAGTGATTTTATCTTATGCACATTATTTTGTTTTAAAAGAAACATAGATTTAAAAAAATGTCTCACACTTAGGAAGGACCCACATGTTCTGTGCAAGGTTTAAATGGGGATGGGGAGTGGTATGAATTGGCCAAGTCATTGGTTGATCATTTTTGAGAAACGTCAGTGACCAGGCAATTAGCAGAATATGGATACTAGCCCTACATTAATGTAATGATATTCTTCTTAAATGATATTAACTTTCAGTAACACTTAAGGAAACTGATCACCTGAGACAGGCTGTGGTTTTTAAAATTGATCATTAGTCAATCTCCAACTTACCTGTTAATGATAGCAGAGGAATAGAAATAGAAAATTCACCTCAAGGCCTTGTAAACTGCCATTGATATATTGGTTCTAAAAGCACAAAGTAGCATAATATTCAAAAATAACAAGTTATAGGTGTAGAATACCTTTAATAACTGATAGGACATGTGACAATTAGTGAAAAATATACAACTATTAACTTGCATAATATTTACATGCTTTATAGATGCTAACGGTCAAGGTACACATGGTTCACATCTGTTTTGCTTTTAAATTACAGACCATTATTACCAAAATTCCACAGTAAATCCCAATGCTGAAGCCACAAAACAAGGTGTTCATCTAGGTCATGTCAAGCAAATGCAGCCACTGGCATCAGGTAGAAAGTGTTAGATGTTTGTGAAGTGGTTTCTGATGTAAACTTTTTAGTTCAATAAATCTCAGGATGACTAAGAAATGTTTTTTCTAGAAGTTGTTTAAAATGAACATGTAAAAAATGTCCCCCTTTTTTATAACTGTTACTGTTTGTTTTAAGTAGACTGAATGACATTTGTTTTCTGTCAAAAGTATGACCTTTCCAAGTGCATGTTGTTTTTTGGTAGGAATGATTTAATTGCAAGAATGAACTTTACCTTGAGAATAATATAGTTCAAATGGATGGAGGCTTCAGGCTTTGATAACTTAGACAAAGTATTGAAAAAATGTAAAAATACTTAACAAATCCACCTCATATGAAGAGTAAGTTTGTGTCCTACATTGTTAACTGTTGTGTGAAAAGCAATAATCAGTGTACACATACACACACATACACTGTTCAGCCATAACCTTAAAACCACCTGCCTAATATTGTGTAGGTCCCCGTCATGCCACCAAAATAGATCTGACCCATTGAGGCATGGACTCCACAAGACCTCTGAAGGAGTCCTGTGATATCAAGACGTCAGCAGAAGGTAATTTAAATACTGTAAGTTGGAGGTGGCGTCTACGTGGAATGGTCTTGTTTTTTCAGCACATCCACGGTTGTTTGGTTGGTTGAGATCTGCGGAATTTGGAGGCCAAGTCAACACCTTGAACTCTTTGTTATGTTTCTCTAGCCATTCCTGAACCATTTTTGCAGTATGGTAGGGTGCATTATCCTGCTGAAAGAGGACACTGACATTAGGGAATACCATTGCAATTGAAGGGGTGCTTGTTCTGCAATAATGTTTAGCTAGGTAGTAAGTGTTAAACTAACATCCACATGAATACCAGGACCCAAGGATTCCCCAGCAGTATATTTCCATAGCATCACACTGCCTTCAGCGGCTCGCCTCCTGGTGCCATCTGTTCCCCAGTTAAGTGACGCACGTGTACCCGAAGCTGATTTATCACATTAGGCCACTTTCTTTCATTGTTCTGATGCTCACATACCCATTGTAGGCACTTTCGGTGGTGGGCAGGGGTCCGTGTAGGCACTCAGAACGGGCTGTGTCTCTGCATCCTCAAACTCTTCAAGTTGCGATGCACTGTTTCTTCTGACAACTTTCTTTAATAACCAGCATTAATATTTTTAGCAGTTTGTGCTACAGTAACTCTTCTCTGTGTTCGGAACAGATAAGTGAGCCTACAT
This sequence comes from Rhinoderma darwinii, assembly GCF_050947455.1. Taxonomy (NCBI): domain Eukaryota; kingdom Metazoa; phylum Chordata; class Amphibia; order Anura; family Rhinodermatidae; genus Rhinoderma; species Rhinoderma darwinii. The sequence goes on along the minus strand of NC_134688.1, from coordinate 389,226,955 downwards.
TCCAAATGCACATAAATGAACCTTGGGCAACCATGACCCTGTTTCCAGTTCACCGATTGTCCTTACTTGGGCCACTTTTAGTAGGTACTAACCACTGTGTGCTGCGAACACCCCCAAAAGACCTGTTGTTATGGGGATGCTCTGACCCAGTTGTCTTGCCATCACAATATAGCCCTTTTCAAAGTCATTCAGGCCCTTAGGCTTGCCTCAATGCATTCCTATGGGAGCCAGAACGAGGCTCTATAGGAATGCATTGAGAGCTTGAGTTCCGGATTTCTCAAAAGCACAGCGATTCCAGAGCACGTCAGAATGTGATTACAGGGGCGGCTCTGGACCCAAAAATGATGTGATGCACGAATCGGTAAGTATTTCTGCATACAGCAGTCTACTGAAACAACAATGTACAAATGGAGGGGGTAATAAAAAAAAGAAGTGGAGTGCTCCTTTAAATTTTCATAATAAATAAAATGAACCTACAAGGGTCATTTAGCATACCAGGGCTGCAAATTCCAAAGGTGCTTTGTACACTACAGTCCTTAACACCACAATAAATAATACAACTGCTGCATATTACTTGGCTGTATAAGAAAAGTTGCCAAAATGATTCAACCCTCTTTTCAAACAATATTCAGTGCTCTTCAGCTATTGACCAAAGATGATCCATACACTTCCTGATCTGCCTGTCCCCTGGATTAAATCTGTATATAAGACTAGTAATACAAAGAGCTCTCAGCTCTATTTTTGCTGGTTCCTTCTGCATTTGCACAGGAAAGTAGGGGAATAAACTGAGAGGGGACATAAAGTGAAATAATTACCTGAGAGGGAGCAGAAAATGAAAGATTAGATTACCCTGGTTAGTTAAATGACCATACTAAGTCTAGTTTATCACATTCTGTGCATGGAGTTTAATTTTAAAGATTAAGTACAGCATGCTTTATAACATTATTGCAGCCATGCCTCCATGGGAGAGCACAGGGCAGGGAGGCTCCACCCATGAAGCCAGACACATTTAGGAAAGAGGACTCATAGTCCTAGTTAGAAGGATTTGTGCTTAAACTAGGGATCAGAATGTGGATAATGGAAAAAATGGTTTCAATGTGCACAGAGCGATGGGTTTTGTTATATTGGTAAATGGAGGTTTTCATGGCCTTAGATTAATGGTCATTCTAGTTCTTCTTAAGGAGAGGCGGTATAACAGTGAGATTAAGGCAGAAAAAATGCTAAACCATTTATAGCTCATTTTCATGTCTCATTTTTCGTCATTATCATTTTATTGGTTCAGCATCTCCCGTTTGAAGTTTAAAGTTATAGCTGGAGATGTGGCTGGCAAAGTGGGTGATACATTTGCCAATACAACTGTGCAATCACAAAGTCTCTCCTGCACATTTACTATTTATTAGAATATGGGCTGTGCAAGAGATGTTTTTGGTACCTTATGGTTTCCTCAGCAGCTGTACCACCCAACATGCCGGGTGAAAACTGTCATGACTACAAACTTTAGTCCGGAGAACAGATGAAATTATAGTTAACCTTTAGGAGTCATGCACACGACCGTAGCTGTGTGCACAGTCCGTAATTATGGCACGGACAAGCTGTGGAGTGTCATCCGCGGGCTGTTTGCAATCACGGACCATGCACACACAAGATGTGCATTGACTTCAAGGAGCCTGGACAGCAATTCTGGTCCATAAAATGACATGTCCTGGGAAATGCACGGACGGTGGAAACCACGGTTCTGCGTATTGGCCAATAGGATATAATGTGGCCTATACTATCTGCAATTGCGGATAGTATGCGGACGCAAATGCATGGTCATGTGCATGACACCTTAAAGTACGTACTATACTAACTTTTGAGAAAGGAGACATCTAAATGTCATGCATACAGTATCATCCTACCTTTAATGATGTCATCACTAAACTACCCTGGCCATCACTGGTAAAGGATTTTACAGTATTTTAGCCTAACTCTTACTGTAATACTCCTTTACCTTAGAAAGAGCCAGAAAGAAAGCAAAGAGACATCAAGCATTTATCTAGTATGGAGACACTTGCAAATTGCAGCTTAGATCTCAATATCTTGCACCATGTAATTATACTATATGATTGTAAAATTGTACTTAAAGGGGTTTTCTTATCACAGAAAGTGATGGCATAACACTAGGATATAGCATAATTTCAGATTGGTGGGTGTCCAACTACGAGGACCCTCACGATATTGAGAATTAACGGGCTGCAGCTCTGATTGAGCGTTGAGGACCCATTTAAAGTTTTTCCCTGCACAGTGGTGCTCCCATCATGGGGCTGTGATGCAGGCACCAGCAGCACAGCCCCATTCAAAAATTCTCAGGATGGGTATGGGATGCCACCTTTCGAACCCCCACTGATCAGAAATGATGGCATAACATATTGATATTCCATCATTATGTGATGGGAAAAGCCCATTAAAGTGTGTGGCACTGATGGAAACAGTCAATCGCTGTCAGTGCCAAAAGACTTTGAATGGAGCAACAACATGCTCTGCTCTATTTAAACTTGTCTTTACCTCATACAGTGCTGTTAAAAAGCATTTGCCACTCACACAATTTATTCTATTTTTGCTAGTTTGTCACTTGCTTCAGATTATCCAACTAATTATATTATAAGATAAAGACAACACGTGTAAACACAAAATACTGTTTTTAATTTATAATTCCATTTATTGAGAATAAAAATGTTATTGAAAACCTATATCACCAACGTGAAAAAGTAATTGCCCCCTAAACCTAATAACTGGTTGTGCCAGCCGTGGTAGTAACAACTGTAATCAAACGTTTGCATTAACTTGCGATGAGTCTTTTACATCACTGTGGGGGAATATTGGCCCACTACCTATTGCAGTATGGTTTTAATTTCTCTACATTGGAGGGTTTTTCGAGCATGAATTCCTATTTGATTTCTTGCCACAGCATATCAATGGGATCAAAATCAGGACTTTAAAATCGGCCTCTCCAAAACACAAATTTTTTATTTTTTTTTAGCTATTCAGATATGGACTTGCTTGTGTGCTTAGGATCATTGTCCTGCTGCACAACCCAACTGCTCTTGAGCTTTAAGTCGCAAACTGACGGGTGACATTCTCCTTCAGGATTTTCTGATAGAAATCATAATTCCATCAATTATGACAAGTATTTCAGGATATGAGCGTGCGGATCTTGTGCCGGGTGGTGACTTGCCAATCATGTGAAGGTGTTATTGAGGACAGGAGTGGAGGAGAGGTACAACTGAGCTACGTAATGGTAAGAGCAGAGTTCACAGCAGCACAAAATCTGCACGCTCCTCTCCTGAGTGTGTGTGTTTGTGTATATGTGTGTATATGGGTGTGTGTTTGTGTGTTTATGTGTGTGTGTTTGTGTATATATGGGTGTGTTTGTGTATATGTGTTTGTGTATATGTTTGTGTGTGTGTGTTTATGTGTATATGTGTGTGTTTGTGTATATATGGGTCTTTGTGTACATGTGTTTGTGTATATGTGTGTGTTTGTGTATATGTGTGTGTGTTTGTGTATATGTGTGTGTTTGGGTATGTGTGTTTTTGTTTGCATATGTGTTTGTGTATATGTGTTACTTCGTATATATGTGTGTGTATATGTGTGTGTGTGTGTGTTTGTCTCTTTGTGTGTGTGTGTGTGTGTGTTTGTGTATATCTTGTTGTGTTTGGGTATAACTGTGTATATGAGTTTGTGCATATGTGTGTGTGCGTTTGTGTATATGTGTGTGTTCGTGTATATGTGTGTGTTTGGATATGTGTGTTTTTGTTTGTATGTGTGTGAGTTCATGTATATGTGTGTGTGTGTGTGTGTGTGCTTGTCTGTTTATGTGTGTGTGTGTGAGTGTGTGTGTGTGTGTGTATCTTGTTGTGTTTGTGTATATATCTGTGTGTTTGTGTATGGTTGTGTATGGTGGTTTGTGTGTGCGTGTATATACCGTGTTTCCCCGATAGTAAGACACCCCCGATTGTAAGACGTATCGGGGGTTTCAGGGGGGTCGGCTAATATAAGCCGTACCCCGAAAGTAAGACATATGTCTTACTTTCGGGGAAACACGGGGGTATTGCCGCCTCCTGCCCACTTCCACTCCCACTTAACGCCGAAGGACGGATATATCCGTCCTCAGCAGCTGCTAGTTCGCGCCGGAGGACGGATATATCCGTCCTGTGATAGCGCGGGTACTGAGACTGTACCCACGCGATCAGCGGCAGGAGCACGGCTGTTATACACAGCCTGGCTCCTGCTGCAACTGCCGGAATCGAAGCGCGCGCCGATTCCGGCAGTTTAACCCATTAAATGCCGCTGTCAATAGTGACAGCGGCATTTAATGTGTTTGACAGAGGGGGGAGCTCCCTCTGTCACCCGATCGGCGCCCCCGCAAACAAATCGCGGGTCGCCGTCGGGTTTCCATGACAGCCGGGGGTCTAACAAAGACCCCCAGGTCTGCCTTCAGCATCTGCCTGTTAGGCGATGCCGGAGGCATGACCTAATAGGTTGCCTGTCAGTTTTACACTGACAGGCAATAATGCTTCGGTATACTAAGTATACCAAAGCATTATATATGCGATCGGCACATCGCATAGTGAAGTCCCCTGGTGGGACTAAAAAAAAAAAATGTAAAACAGTTAAATAAAGTTTGTGAAAAAAAAAATAAAAAAAAAAAAAAATATTTTTTTGCCAATGTAAGACATACCCCGAAAGTAAGACATAGTGGGGCTTTTGGGGATAAAAAGAAAGTAAGACACTGTCTTACTTTCGGGGAAACACGGTATGTGTGTAGGTGAGTAGAAGTATTGTTATTGTTCACATTGATAACTGTTTTTTTATGTTGTTGCAAATTTTGATGTACCGATTGGACTACATCTTCGATTCGTTGGACTACTGCGTAGATCTACGTTTTTTCAAATTTTAATAAAATGGTTAACGAGGGTTTTGTTGGGGATTTCTTATTTCAATAAAAAATAATTGTCTTTGTGTTTTTTATTAAACTTTATTAGTGCCTAGATAATGGCAGTTGGCTGATTGACAGCGTCCATTATTAAGGCGGTACTTAGTGTTAGCCGGTGCAGAGGCTAGCACTAACCACCCATTATTACCCCGGTACCCACCACCACCAGGGGTGCCGGGAGGAGCTTGGTACGATCCAGTACCCGACCATCTGTTGTGATGGTCGGGTACTGGGGCAGCCGTAGGCTGGTATTATGAGGCTGGGAAGGGCTTAAAACAGTGGACCTTCCCACCATTGTAATGCTAGGCTGCTGCTGCTGTGTTGTATCGGGCTGGTTATAAAAATGGGGGGGACCCCCACGTCGTTTTTCTTTTTGAATTTAACAATTTTAACAATAGACGGGTCCCCCACATTTTTAATAACCAGTCATATACAAGGCCGCAGCAGTCTGGCATTACATGGGTGGGAAGGGCCACTGGTTTTGTCCATTCCCAGGCTAATAACACTGTGTTGTATGTGGCTGGTTATGATAAATTGGGTGGAACCCCATGTCTTTTTAAAAAAACAAACTAAATTGATAAATAAATAATTTTAAAAAATGACGTGGTCCCCCCCCCACTTTTATAACCAGCCAGATACAACACAGCAGCAGCCTAGGATTACACTGTTTTTGGCCCTTCCCAGCCTCATAATACCAGACTGCGGCCGCCCCAGAGCCCGACCATCACAACAGATGGTCGGGTACTGGATCGTACCTGGCTCTTCCCGGCACCCCTGGTGGTGGTGGGTACCGGGGTAATAATGGTGGTTAGTGTTAGCCTCTGCACCGGCTAACACTAAGCCTCGCCTTAGTAATGGATGTTGTCACTCAGACAGCGGCCATTACTAAAGTGGTAGTAATAAAATTTGAAAAGAAAAGACAAAGATATAGATAAAATATTTTATTGAAATAAAGCACCCCCAACACAACCCTCATTAACCATTTTATTGTAGAAAAAAACCGTCATCTAAGTAGTCCTCGAAACCGACGTAGTCCAAACACCAAACCTGCAAAAAAAAAAAATTTAAAAAAAAATTAAATAAAACATGTCGTAGGCTTAGATTCAGTTTAATGTGTGATACTGACTGTTATACCATGTATAGAAGCCTACCGCGAAGTTGACTTAGATACAGGGCGCCAGCAGACAGTATCATACATGGCCATACAGACATATATACAAACAAACATACATGCAAACATACATACATACATACATACATATATACAAACATACATACATACATACATGCATACACACACACATGAAAACATACATACATACATACAAACAAACATGCAAAGATACATACATACATATATACAAGCATGCACAAATATACATGCAAACATAAATACATGCAAACATAATTACATACATGCACATATATATAAACATACATGCAAACATGCATGCAAAAATAAAAACATGCAAACATACATACATGCACATATATACATACATACATACATACATGCCAACATACATACATGCCAACATACATACATGCAAACATACATACATGCAAACATACATACAAACATACATACATACATGCAAACATACATACATACATGCAAACTTACATACATGCAAACATACATACATACATACATACAAATATATACATGCAAACATGCACATATGTACATACATGCCAACATACATGCAAACATACATGCACATATATACATACATACATACATACATGCCAACGTACATACATGCAAACATACATACATGCAAACATACATACAAACATACATACATGCAAACATACATACATGCAAACATGCATACATGCAAACATACATACATACATGCAAATATATACATGCAAATATACATACAAACATGCACATATATACATATATGCCAACATACATGCACATATATACATACATACATGACAACATACATACATACATACATGACAACATACATACATGCAAACATACATACATGCAAACATACATACATGCAAACATACATACATACATGCAAATATATACATGCAAATATACATACAAACATGCACATATATACATACATGCCAACATACATGCAAACATACATGCACATATATACATACATACATGACAACATACATACATGCAAACATACATACATACATACATTGCAACATACATACATACATACATACATACATACATACATTGCGACATACATACATGCCGACATACATACATGCCAACATACATACATGCCAAAAAAATAAAATAATACGTTCATACTTACTTTCCTCCTGTCCGGCCTCCAGCGATGACGTTTCATCCATGTCGCCGCTGCAGCCTGTGATTGGCTGCAGAGGCGGTCACGTGGGATGAAGCATCATCCTGAGGTGCGTGACCGCCACTACAGCCTGTAATTGGCTGCAGCGGCGAAAGGGATGAAACGTCATCGCTGGAGGCCGGACAGGAGGAAAGTAAGTACGAACATATTATATTTTTTTTTATTACATTAAAAATTTTTATTTTACGCGCGCCGAGCATGTACTGTCAAGGTTGCTGAAAGAGTTAGTGCAGCCCATTAACTCTATCAGCACCCTGGACAGTAGCATGCTCGGCGCACAGAAATTACAGGTTCGGTCCGAACTAGTTCGGTCCGAATCAAACTTTTTCGTGAAATTCGGCGAACTAGCCGAACTGAACTTTTGATAAGTTCGCTCATCTCTACTGATAATAGTATATATCACTTTTTATTACGGGGAACTAATGAAATATATTATCATTATAATACTATACATACACCAATACTTGAATAATTTGAACGAGGGAGTGAGTGAGGAAAGTTTTTATCATTTTTAAAAACATTAGATTTCGCTTATATAAGGATAAATGTAACTAAATATGCTAATTAATATTTATTCATGTTTAAATGAAGCAGGTTTACTTCTACATATCTACGGTATTTATATATTTAAAAAAAAAAAGGGGAGTAACAACCTTTAGGGCATGTTCACATGCTTACTAAAAAGAGGCTGAAAATACGGAGCTGTTTTCAAGGGAAAACAATTCCTGATTTTTAGACGTTTTTTATTAAAAGTCGCATTTTTTGTGGTGTTTTTGGAGCTGTTTTTCTATAGAGTTTACGAAAAACAGCTCCAAAAACGGATAAAGAAGTGACATGCACTTCTTTTTCGCTGACGTTTTTTACGCAGCCATTTTGAAATGGCAAACGGCACTAACGGCACCCGGCGACCATCTGACCAGTCTCATGATCACCAGGACCAATAGAGGCTGCCGTTGCCTTTATTTGTATACACGGCGCTCATTGAGCACTGTGTAGAAGAGATCAGAGAAGATAGAAGCAGCTTTCGCTGCTTCTATCTTTTCCTCAGGGTCCCCTGGCACTTACTGACTGCTGGATACCTGAAATGAAAATGGTTAATGAGGGTTTTGTTGGGGATTTCTCATTTCAATAAAAAATAATTGTCTTTGTGGTTTTTTTTAAACTTTATTAGTGCCTAGATAATGGCAGTTGGCTGATTGACAGCGTCCATTATTAAGGCGGTACTTAGTGTTAGCCGGTGCAGAGGCTAGCACTAACCACCCATTATTACCCCGGTACCCACCACCACCAGGGGTGCCAGGAGGAGCTTGGTACGATCCAGTACCCGACCATCTGTTGTGATGGTCGGGTACTGGGGCGGCCGTAGGCTGGTATTATGAGGCTGGGAAGGGCCTAAAACAGTGGACCTTCCCACCCTTGTAATGCTAGGCTGCTGCTGCTGTGTTGTATCGGGCTGGTTATAAAAATGGGGGGGACCCCCACGTCGTTTTTCTTTTTGAATTTAACAATTTTAACAATAGACGGGTCCCCCACATTTTTAATAACCAGCCATATACAAGGCCGCAGCAGTCTGGCATTACATGGGTGGGAAGGGCCACTGGTTTTGTCCATTCCCAGGCTAATAACACTGTGTTGTATGTGGCTGGTTATGATAAATTGGGTGGAACCCCATGTCTTTTTTAAAAAAAAAACTAAATTGATAAATAAATAATTTAAAAAAATGACGTGGTCCCCCCCCCCCCACTTTTATAACCAGCCAGATACAACACAGCAGCAGCAGCCTAGGATTACACTGTTTTTGGCCCTTCCCAGCCTCATAATACCAGACTGCGGCCGCCCCAGAGCCCGACCATCACAACAGATGGTCGGGTACTGGATCGTACCTGGCTCTTCCCGGCACCCCTGGTGGTGGTGGGTACCGGGGTAATAATGGCGGTTAGTGTTAGCCTCTGCACCGGCTAACACTAAGCCTCGCCTTAGTAATGGATGTTGTCACTCAGACAGCGGCCATTACTAAAGTGGTAGTAATAAAATTTGAAAAGAAAAGACAAAGATATAGATAAAATATTTTATTGAAATAAAGCACCCCCAACACAACCCTCATTAACCATTTTATTGTAGAAAAAAAACCCGTCATCTAAGTAGTCCTCGAAACCGACGTAGTCCAAACACCAAACCTGCAAAAAAAATAAATTAAAAAAAAAATGAAATAAAACATGTCGTAGGCTTAGATTCAGTTTAATGTGTGATACTGACTGTTATACCATCTATAGAAGCCTACCGCGAAGTTGACTTAGATACAGGGCGCCAGCAGACAGTATCATACATGGCCATACAGACATATATACAAACAAACATACATGCAAACATACATACATATATACAAACATACATACATACATACATACATGCATACACACACACACATGAAAACATACATACATACATACAAACAAACATGCAAAGATACATACATACATATATACAAGCATGCACAAATATACATGCAAACATAAATACATGCAAACATAATTACATACATGCACATATATATAAACATACATGCAAACATGCATGCAAAAATAAAAACATGCAAACATACATACATGCACATATATACATACATACATGCCAACATACATACATGCCAACATACATACATGCAAACATACATACATGCAAACATACATACAAACATACATACATACATGCAAACATACATACATACATGCAAACATACATACATGCAAACATACATACATACATACATACAAATATATACATGCAAACATGCACATATGTACATACATGCCAACATACATGCAAACATACATGCACATATATACATACATACATACATACATGCCAACATACATACATGCAAACATACATACATGCAAACATACATACAAACATACATACATGCAAACATACATACATGCAAACATGCATACATGCAAACATACATACATACATGCAAATATATACATGCAAATATACATACAAACATGCACATATATACATATATGCCAACATACATGCACATATATACATACATACATGACAACATACATACATACATACATACATACATGACAACATACATACATGCAAACATACATACATGCAAACATACATACATGCAAACATACATACATACATGCAAATATATACATGCAAATATACATACCAACATGCACATATATACATACATACCAACATACATGCAAACATACATGCACATATATACATACATACATGACAACATACATACATGCAAACATACATACATACATTGCAACATACATACATACATACATACATACATACATTGCAACATACATACATGCCAACATACATACATGCCAACATACATACATGCCAAAAAAATAAAATAATACGTTCATACTTACTTTCCTCCTGTCCGGCCTCCAGCGATGACGTTTCATCCATGTCGCCGCTGCAGCCTGTGATTGGCTGCAGAGGCGGTCACGTGGGATGAAGCATCATCCTGAGGTGCGTGACCGCCACTACAGCCTGTAATTGGCTGCAGCGGCGAAAGGGATGAAACGTCATCGCTGGAGGCCGGACAGGAGGAAAGTAAGTACGAACATATTATATTTTTTTTTATTACATTAAAAATTTTTATTTTCCGCGCGCCGAGCATGTACTGTCAAGGTTGCTGAAAGAGTTAGTGCAGCCCATTAACTCTATCAGCACCCTGGACAGTAGCATGCTCGGCGCACAGAAATTACAGGTTCGGTCCGAACTAGTTCGGTCCGAATCAAACTTTTTCGTGAAATTCGGCGAACTAGCCGAACTGAACTTTTGATAAGTTCGCTCATCTCTACTGATAATAGTATATATCACTTTTTATTACGGGGAACTAATGAAATATATTATCATTATAATACTATACATACACCAATACTTGAATCATTTGAACGAGGGAGTGAGTGAGGAAAGTTTTTATCATTTTTAAAAACATTAGATTTCGTTTATATAAGGATAAATGTAACTAAATATGCTAATTTATATTTATTCATGTTTAAATGAAGCAGGTTTACTTCTACATATCTACGGTATTTATATATTTAAAAAAAAAAGGGGAGTAACAACCTTTAGGGCATGTTCACATGCTTACTAAAAAGAGGCTGAAAATACGGAGCTGTTTTCAAGGGAAAACAATTCCTGATTTTTAGACGTTTTTTATTAAAAGTCGCATTTTTTGTGGTGTTTTTGGAGCTGTTTTTCTATAGAGTTTACGAAAAACAGCTCCAAAAACGGATAAAGAAGTGACATGCACTTCTTTTTCGCGGACGTTTTTTACGCAGCCGTTTTGAAATGGCAAACGGCACTAACGGCACCCGGTGACCATCTGACCAGTCTCATGATCACCAGGACCAATAGAGGCTGCCGTTGCCTTTATTTGTATACACGGCGCTCATTGAGTACTGTGTAGAAGAGATCAGAGAAGATAGAAGCAGCTTTCGCTGCTTCTATCTTTTCCTCAGGGTCCCCTGGCACTTACTGACTGCTGGAGACCTGACATTCAGCTGCCCGATCGCTCGGGCAGCAAGCTAAAACCTGCGCCCTAAATAGTCTATAGCGTGGGTTTTAAGGACCCCGACCGTCGGACGTATATACACAGCCGGCAGTCGGAAACCGGTTAAGTGAAGTTAAGCTTCAACAGGTCTGGCAGTAACCATGCTTGGGTGTGGCTAGGGAAATTGAACCCAATTGTCAATTGAATATCGTTAACTTGTTGATTTAGTAGCTGGGGGAAATTACTTTTTTCATGTAGGTCCAGGTGGGACTGAACAGAATTTTTCCTTGAGTTAATGAAACATTCAAGTTTGACAAATATGCAAAAATATAAGAAATTGGGAAGGGGCAAATACTTCTTTCACAGCATGTTAGGTGATAAATATTTTAGGATGGAAAACTCCTTTAAATCAGTTTTATATTATAATATATTGCCCTGTTGGTATTTAGGCACACTTTATCTTTTTAGTTGTTTAGTGTCCATTTCCACTTGTAAGGGAATCACTTGTAAGGGATTCTGCCTAACGAGACGACTTGTGTCTGACTATATTTAACCCCTTAACGACATGCCATGTACATGTACGTGTCAGCCATTAAGGGGAAGAAAGGAGCGGGCTCACAGGCTGAGCGGGTGACAGCTGTGTAATATAGCCGAAAAACTCACTGCAACAGGTGGAATCAAATCTCACTTTGATGCTGCCCATTTAACCCCTTAGATGCCGCGGCTGCGACCGTGGCATCTAAAGCATTAGAGTAAGGGGGGCAGTCTACTCCTAACAACCATTAAAGATTGTTGGGAAACACGATATACTGCAATACATTAGTATTGCAGTATAACAGGTAAGCGATCCAACGATCGCTGGTTCAAGTCCCCTACAGAGACTAGTAAAATACAGTTAAATAAAGTTTTTGTAATGCTCCAAAATAAAAATATTAAAAGTTCAAAAATACACCCTTTTCCCATTTTTTCCCTAAAGTAATGTCTAAAAAAATAAAAGTTAATATAACTGGTATCGCCGCGTCCGTAAAAATCCAAACTATTGCAATATGATGTTATACAGCCCAATCAGTGAACGCTGTAAAAATAAAAATTAAACTGTAAAAAACTTTAACTGTATAATTATAAAGACCTGCCGGTATATTGTGTAATGCCACAGTTATATCTGAGGCAGTGCTCCAGGCGTCCCCCAACATCAGAGGCCGACTCATGTGACCCAAAATCATGTAATATACAGCGTCTGAACACCTTTCATGGATATATCTATTTATCTATCATATGCTATTAAAATAAAATTATTGTGCTTGATTTCAGAGATTTAAACAAAAGAAACAAACATTTTACTCGGGTATATTTGAGACTATTTTTGTGGAACTTTATTTTAACAACAGGGATTAGACCAAATCCATGTGTCATTTGGTAATGCAACAATTTTGTATATGTATATTTTACATCAGCATGTGTTACATTAATATCAGCAGGAACAAAGAAACAAAAACTCTAAAAAATGATATAATCTTATAATATCATATAATGTCTGGGCAAACACAAGAAAATCTGAATTGAAAGTATCAGCCTTAGCAGTGGGAAATATAAACAAGATTGAACCATACTAATAAGATTCAACTCAATATAATGTGATAATGTAGATATCATTATAATAACTATTTTTATGCTTATAAGAGTCGTTCAATGTACACTACCAAAGGAACTTATAGATTGTAGACAACACATTCCATATACGGTATTTTTATCCTCATTTGCTCTATTAATTTATTCTTAAATTCAGATAATAATTTATGGTTATAAATATAAAATGAACTTTTACACATTACTATACATTGATTTCAGTGTCCTGTAGCACCATTCTACATCTCTGTGGCCCCAGCAGCATCAAGCAACTCTTCCATGTGGCAGGACCAACCTTCCTGTGATTTAGGCATTTCCGCCTTAAACATTTTGCTATTGACTCTGCTCTGCTTTTTTCGGGCTGCTGCATGGACGGCCATTATAATAAATTTGCAATCATGGGATTACAAGAAAAATAAAACATAGTGAAATCAACAAGAAGCATTTTCTAGCACCACTGTCACTTTATTCTAGCAAATGGCAGACATTTCAGAAGCAGCACCTCGGGAGAAGGACATCAGCTGACATCAGCTGTGCCTGTGCTCTAGCACATAGTATGCAAAAGGTGATGTTGCCTTAAACGTATTGCAGTCTATGCAGGCATAAAATTTTTTTTTAGGAAAAGGCTTGTAAGATGTGCCGAGTAAATTGTGACTTTTGACCTTTTTACGCCGCCCTTGACCCTTTTCTGGGAAGGGGGAACTGCTTCACAAAAGGGGGCCGGGCCACATGGCTCGACAAATATATTATAATTTACGAACGAAAACTGCCACTGTGAGTCTAAAATGCTGTGGTTCCTAAACGCTTCCACTTTGCAATAACACCATACCAGTCACAGTTGATGATATAAGAGTGAAGAGATTTCACGAAATGGCTTACAACGGTGACATCCTATTACAGTATCATGCCCGATTCAGTGGGCTCTTTAGACCCATTCTTTCACAAATGTTTGTATAAGCAGACTGCATGTCTAGGTGCTGGATTTTATACACTAGTGGCACTGGGAGTGAATGAAACACCTGAATGTTTAACAACTTGAGGACCGCCCATAGACTATAAATGCCCGGGCGCTCCGCAATTAACTTTGCAGGGATGTTCCAGAATGTCCTCCATATTTATACTTTTTTCCACTCTGTGGCGGCCTTCAGCTCTCTAGACAGCTGACATCACGAAACTCTGCCCAGAGACCAATCAGCGTGGTCTCTAGGCATGTGATCATTGTAACAACCTGTCACAATGATCACAATACTTTCCCCGTCGGCGGCAATTCCTCATCCTTGGGGCACCCCCTGCACCCTCTCACGGCCCCTCTCCCATGCCCCCCCAGCGGCACCCCCCTCACGGCATTTGATGTACACAATTGTTAGTAATCATCTATTAATGTTTTTTGCATTTTTACCTCTGTTATGTACACTATTCCCTTGTATTATATGCACTTTATATTACTATGCACTTTATACATTGATCATATGTATGAGTATGATGTATATGTACTTCTATGATTGTATGCACTCTGTCACTTTAATGTTTTAATTCTTATTAATGATGTAACTAGTTCACATGTCTTAAATTTTCTGTTCCCATGTTTCACTTTGCTTGAAAAAAGTTCCATGGTGGAACTGAAACGTTGCTTGAGGCGTGTGAGTCGGTGTTCATCAGTATATTGCACCTGTGTGATCTCCCTCTATGTAGCATTGTGTTATGTCTGTGTCCTGTTGGGAGGTGGAGTGAGTACCTTCCTCATGAGTAAATATGGCCTGTGCAAGGATTTTAAATTAATATAGTTCTTTTTCAGTGATTTTTTTGTAATAGGAGTGAAGGTACTCACAAATACGATGGGGACCCTTGATGCGGGTTGCGAGCTTACGTATTTCGCAATCGCAATCGCTTGAGAAAGACCCACAATTGGGTCGAAACGTCACTATTTATTATGGTGAAATAAAAGACACCTTTTTTTGATACTTTGGTAACTACGTATCTTGTGTCTATTTTGGAGTTGGACTGCCTACGACTTGACACTGCCTGCATCGTTTGAAATATCTCTTGATATAATGTTCCTCATGAGTGTTTCCTGGGACTGTGATGTGCTGCTGATTTCTTTTTCTGGACATTTATTGCACTTGTGTAATCTCCCTCTATGTAGCATTGTGTTTTATCTGCATCCTGTTGGGAGGTGGTGTGTGTACCGCCCTCATGAGTAAGTATGGCATGTTCAGTGATTTTAAATTAACCCCTTAATGACCGCCGATAAGACTTTTCATGGCGTTCATTAGTGGGCTTTATTCTTATGCAATAGCTGTTTCACGGCGCTGCATCAGAATAAAGTAAACAGAGCAGGGAGCCGATAAATGTCCCTGCTCTCAGCTGCCAGAGGTAGCTGAGGGCTGGGGGCATCCCTGCTCGAACATGTGAGATCAATATTAGTATCAATCTAACCTGTTTAACCCCTCAGATGCGGTGCTCAATAGCGTGCACCGCATCTGAGTGGTTTTGGAGAGAGGGAGGGAGCTCCCTCTCATCACACTGACAACCGGCGATAATCGCCGAGTGTCTGTGTCTCCGATGGCAGCCGGGGGCCTAATAAAGGCCCTCAGGTCTGCCCGTAGTAAATGCCTGCTAGGTCATGCCGGAGGCATGTCCTAGCAGATGCCTGTCCGTTTTACACAGACAGGCATATTACACTGCAATACAAAAGTATTGCAGTGTATTATAAAAGCGATTGGATGATCGCATATTAAAGTCCCCTAGTGGGACTAGTAAAAAAGTTGAATAAACTTAATTTAAAAAAAAGTGAAAAAAATAATAATTAAAAACCCACTTTTTCCCATTACAAAATGCTTTACTATTAAAAAAAATACAATAAAGCAAAAATGTACACATATTTGGTATCGCCACGACCGTAATGACCCCGACTATAAAGCTGTTACATTATTTAACCCGCACGGTGAACGCCGTAAAAAATAAAATGAAAAACAATGGAAAAATTGCTGTTTACTGTTAATTCTGACAAAAAAAAAATGTGATAAAAAGTGATCAAACGTCGTATCTACTTCAAAATGGTACCAATAAAACTACAAGTCGTCCCGCAAAAAAAAAGCCCTCATACAACTGCATCGGCGGAACAATAAAAAAGTTATGGCTCTTCAAATATGGAGAAACAAAAACAAATAACTTTGAAAAAAAGTGTTTTTACTGTGTAAGTAGTAAAACATACAAAATCTATACAAATTTGGTATCTTTGCAATCATAACAACCCATTGAATAAAGTTATTGTGTTATTAATACCAGACGGTAAACTACGTAGACTTAGGACGCAAAAAAAGAGTGGCAAAACTTCAGGTTTTCTTCTATCCCCCCAAAAAAAGTTAATAAAAGTTAATGAATAAATTATATGTACCCCAAAAAGGTGCTATTAAAAAGTACAACTTGTCCCACAAAAAACAAGATCTTATACAGCTATGTCGACGCAAAAATAAAAAAAGTTATAGCTCTTCGAATTTGACGAAGGAAAAATGTAAAAAATGGCTTGATCATTAGGGCCCAGAATGCAAGCAGGGGGAAGGGGTTAATAGAGTTATTTTTCAGTGATTTGAAACGTTGCTTGGCTTTAAACATGGATAAATAATACCACTGATTTTCTTACTGGATCTGGTTGAAGTACTGCAGTCTTTCTCTTGTATGGTATTATGTGCTGTGGATTAAGCTCTAGTTGCTTTGCACCCACCACTTTATTACACGACTGCTGCTTCATTTGAATATCTTATTTGTATATATATATATATATATATATATATATATATCCAAGAAAAAGAGACTGGAAGCAGCACTCAGCAAAAAAATGTGAATTTATTCACCCAACACAGCAACGTTTCACTTCCTCCATGGAAGCATTTTCAAGCATTTTTCTTGGATATATGCATGAGGAGCCCGTCACTCCTTGATATTTTGAAGCTAGCACCAACCGTTTCTGGCTATTGACACAGTGCTGCTCCTATGTTTGGATCTTCTATATATATATATATATATATATATATATATATATATATATATATATATATACAAAGTCGAGTCACAATATCATGACCACGTCCTACTTTCGACATCGGCAGCGCGTAACCCATGAAGGAAGTGATGTGTCGTGGGCTGGCTTGGTGGGGATATAAGGTGTGCAATAGGCTGTCTGAACACATATCATTCGTTGTTGCCATGGGTAAAAGGGGAGATTTATCAGAGTTGCAAAAAGGAATGATTATTGGCTTTCTGGCCAGGGGTGGCAATATTTCTCAAACAGCACATTTTGTGAACTGTTCGCGTGCTGCTGTTGTGAAAGTGTATCGTGAATGGACAAATAGCACCATTGGGAATAACCGACGTGGAAACTGCAGAGCACCACGTGACATTGATGTGAGAGGTGAACGTCTTCTATGAAGGTGCGCGAGGGCCGAACAACACTCTACAGTGGAGCAGCTCACCGTGAAAATCAACCAGGGGACTAGCAGACGTGTGTATTAAAACAACAGTTCAGCGAATTCTACTGCGTATGGAGCTCTGAAGCAGACGGATGAGCACTGCTCCTATGCTAACAAAGGTGCATAGAAAAAAAGGCTTTAATTTGCACGCCAGTATCAGAATTGGACCACCGATGATTGGAAAAGGGTTGCTGTCATGGACAAATGCATGGTAAACAGGGAGGTCCCTGTTCTTCCCAAACCTCTGTCCCTGCCTACTTGTACGACCCGACCTAAACGACGGCGCACAACTGGACAGCGTACCCTATACTAGTACAAGTGAAACTGACAAACGGATAAGACAGAGACAGTACGAAATAACAAAGGGTCACCTGGGAAGTACACAGAGGGAGAGGCAGGGCAATTGTGCCACGGACAAGTCCGGGCGCAAAAGGCTGAGTCAGGCAGGCAGGGTCAAACCGGGAGAGTACGGAAAAACAAAAAGTCAGAAGGCAAAGAAAAGTCAGGAGTCCAGCCGAGGTCAGGGGTCAAAAAGGAGTCAAAATGCAATTTGCTCAGGGGAGTCTGAAACAAGGGAAAGTACCAGGCTAGGTAAGTCCAATTACAGGCAAAGGTCTACTACCCCCAGGCTGAACTAAATAAGGAGAGGGCGGGAGCTCAGGAACATTAGCCAGGCTTTGATTGGCCTGACGTTCTTGAGCTCCTATCGGCTGCAGACTGCCTCAGTCTGCCAGGCCGGGCGACGCCCGAGGGAGTGACTCTCGACGTCCTGGAGACCGAGGGAGCCGCAGGAAGTGAGTATGTGACAGTTGCTTTCTCTGATGGCATGTCAAACAAGAAACATCACAGGACAAACACCCTACAACCATTGCTGGAAGAACACAAGCTGGTGGCGGCAGCGTTATGGCCTGGGGAATTGTTTTTCATGGCATTCTCTGGGCCCACTCATCCATGTGGAAGGCACTCTCAACCGATTTGGTTATGAATCCATCATTGCAGATCACGTTCACCCATACATGCTGTTTGTCTTCCCTGGGGCAAATGGAATCTTCCAGCAAGAAAATGTGACATGTCACACGGCTAGAAATGTCTAACAATGGTTTGAAGAGCACGACAAATACTTTCAAGTTCTTTCCTGGCCCCTAATTCGCCAGACTTGAACCCAATTGAGCATCTATGGGACCCCCTCGATTGTCTTGTTCGCTCCATGGATCCTCCCCCACGCACCCTCAAGCAAATGTGGGACGCACTGCAGTTAGCATGGCTCTAGATACCTGAGGCAACCTACTAGCACCTTATTGAGTCACTCCCAGCCTGTCTAGCTGCTGTCCGTGCTGCACACTGCAGTTACCCTGGACATTAGCTGGCGGACATAATAATGTGACTCGACTGTATATATATATATATATATATATATATGTACACCGCGTTCCAAATTATTATGCAAATTTTATTTTTCGCCGATTTTCCTAAATAGTCGATGCAAATGACCGTCAGTATAATCTTCAAGCCATCAACCTTTGGAGTATAATGCAAATTTTATTGAACAAATCTCCTAATGATAACAGATTTTTTTTTAGAAGTAAAAAACTCAAAATGCACTGTTTCAAATTATTATGCACAACAGAGATCAAAACATTTTAATGGTTGTAAAGAGAACTAAAATGGTAATTTGTTGAATTTGCAGCATCAGGAGGTCATATTGACAGAAATCAAAAGCTCTTTCAATAAAAAAAAACGTAGCAGGCCAAGTTACATGTTAACATAGGACCCCTTCTTTGATATCACCTTCACAATTCTTGCATCCATTGAATTTGTGAGTATTTGGACAGTTTCTGCTTGAATATCTTTGCAGGATGTCAGAATAGCCTCCCAGAGCTTCTGTTTTGATGTGAACTGCCTCCCACCCTCATAGATATTTTTCTTGAGGATGCTCCAAAGGTTCTCAATAGGGTTGAGGTCAGGGGACATGGGGGCCACACCATGAGTTTCTCTCCTTTTATGCCCATAGCAGCCAATGACACAGGGGTATTCTTTGCAGCATGAGATGGTGCATTGTCATGCATGTAGATAACTTTGCTACGGAAGGCACGGTTCTTATTTTTGTACCACGGAAGAAAGTGGTCATTCATAAACTCTACGTACCTTGCAGAGGTCATTTTCACACCGCCAGGGACACTAACGGGGTCTACCAGCTCTCTCCCCATAATTCCAGCCCAAAACATGACTCCGCCACCTCCTTGCTGACGTCGCAGCCTTGTTGGGACATGGTGGCCATTCACCACCCAACCATCCACTACTCCATCCATCTGGACCATCCAGGGTTGCACGGCACTCATCAGTAAACAAAGCATTTTTAAAATTAGTCTTCATGTATTTCTGAGCCCACTGCAACCGTTTCTGCTTGTGAGCATTGTTTAGGGGTGGCCGAATAATAGCTTTATGCACACTTGCAAACCTCTGGAGGATCCTACACCTTGAGGTTCGCGGGACTCCAGAGGCACCAGCGGCTTCAAATACCTGTTTGCTGCTTTGCAATGGCATTTTAGCAGCTGCTCTCCTAATCCTATTAATTTGTCTGGCAGAAACCTTCCTCATTATGCCTTTATCTGAACGAACCCGTCTGTGCTCTGAATCAGCCATAAATCTTTTCACAGCACGATGATCACGTTTAAGTTTTCTTGAAATATCCAATGTTTTCATACCTTGTCCAAGGTATTGAACTATTTCACGCTTTTCGACAGCAGAGTGTAATGAATCGGGGTAGGGAGACGACAGGTGAGCCCTAATCTACCCGCAACTCAGTTTCTGCCTACTTGCACGGCCTGTCCTAAGTGACGGCTTACAACTGGGCGACGATCCCTGCGCTCAGTAAGTGCAAGACAGACAACACAAGACAAGGGCACACAGAAGCAAACTGGAAGTAGGGGTAGTTGCCCATGGAAAACCGTGAGCAACAGGCAGTGGTGAACGAGCCAAATCAAACTAGGAGAGTACATAGTAGCAAAACAGAGCAGGAGAATAGTCAGGCAAGCCAGGGTCAAAAAGTTACAGCGGTCAATCAGGTAAATAGCAGGAATAGCAGAGCCAGGAAACCAGAGAATCACAGGCAAGGAACATGCTGCAAGTGATGGTATGAATAGACCAAGGGCAGGAGCTAGAACCGTCAGGCCAGGCTGTGATAGGTTCTCCCTCTCCTCAGCCTGCAAGCCTGAGTGGTAACAGATCGCGTCACTCTAGCAGTCCTTGGAGCTGATGAAGGCTGATTAACACCGGGCGTCGACACAGAACCTGTGTCAGGCAAACTCTTTACAGTACCCCCCTTTTATGAGGGGCCACTGGACCCTTCCTAGGTGGGCCTGGCTTGTTGGGGAACCGATGATGGAACTTCCTGAGCAATATACCGGCATGAACATCCCGGGCGGGTACCCAAGTCTTCTCCTCAGGCCCGTATCCTCTCCAATGGACCAGGTACTGGAGGGAGCCTTGGACCATCCTGCTGTCCACAATCTTGGCTACCTCGAATTCTACCCCATCAGGAGTGAGAACAGGGACCGGAGATTTCCTCGATGTAGCCAAGGACGGGGAGAAGCTTTTCAAGAAGGAGGCATGGAACACGTTGT
Organism: Rhinoderma darwinii; assembly: GCF_050947455.1. NCBI lineage: Eukaryota > Metazoa > Chordata > Amphibia > Anura > Rhinodermatidae > Rhinoderma > Rhinoderma darwinii. The sequence continues at coordinate 389,205,365 of NC_134688.1, read as the reverse complement.
GTATCTGAAAAGACGGGAGTAACTCCAGCCGGAAGGAGACAGGGTTGAGGACCTCAATGATTTTGTACGGCCCTATATACCGGGGAGAAAATTTCTTGGACAGAACTTTAAGGCGAAAATATTTAGAAGACAGCCACACCAGATCCCCGACCACAAATAGGGGGTTAGTTGAACGTCTTTTATCTGCCTGAGTCTTTTGGATGCTCTGGGACGCCTCAAAGTTCTTCTGAACCTGGGCCCAGACTGTGTACAGGAGAACCGTGGATTAAACCCAAAATTGCAGAAGAAGGGGGAGACCCCCGACGAGCTACTGACTCGGTTATTAAGGGAAAATTCGGCGAGGGGAAAGAAGGAGACCCAATCATTTTGACAGTCTGAGATAAAACACCTTAAGTATTGTTCTAGAGACTGATTAGTCCTCTCAGTTTGGACATTAGTTTCAGGATGGAAGGCCGAGGAAAAGGACAGATCAATCTCCAGCATCTTACAGAAAGATCTCCAAAACAATGAAACAAATTGTACCCCTCTGTCAGAAACAATATTGGCCGGAACCCCATGGAGACGCAACATGTGTTTGACAAACAAGGTAGCTAATGTCTTGGCATTGGGTAGTTTCTTGAGGGGTACAAAGTGGCACATTTTACTGAAGCGGTCTACTACAACCCACACCACCGACTTGCCTTGGGAAGGAGGCAGATCGGTGAAGAAATTTATGGAGATATGGGTCCAAGGTCTCTGGGGAATGGGCAAAGAACATAGTAAGCCGGCAGGTCGGGAACTGGGATTCTTGGACCTAGCACAAATTTCACAAGCGGCGATGTAGGCCTTAACGTCTTTAAGCAACCCAGGCCACCAATAGGTTCTGGAAATGAGGTGCTTGGTACCCAGGATGCCTCGATGGCCAGATAGCGCGGAGTCATAATTCCCCCTGAGCAACCTTAGCCGGAATTGCAGGGGAACAAACAGCTTGTTCTCAGGAAGGTTCTCGGGAGCAGAACCTTCATCAGCCGCAATTTCGGAGGCTAAGTCTGAATCCACAGAGGATAAGATTATACATGGGGGCAAAATACAAGCGGGATCCTCCTCAGGAGGAGGGCTGGCCATGAAGCTACGCGACAGAGCATCAACTTTGATATTTTTTGACCCAGCCCTATAGGTAACCATAAAGTTGAATCTCGTAAAAAACAACGGCCATCGAGCTTGTCTCGGATTTAGCCTCCGGGCAGATTCTAGGAACACCAGATTCTTGTGGTCAGTAAGAACCGTTACCTGGTGCCTAGCCCCCTCCAGGAAGTGGCATCACTCTTCAAATGCCCATTTAATGGCTAAGAGTTCGCGGTTGACAACGTCATAGTTTCTCTCAGTGGAGGAAAACTTCCTGGAGAAGTAGGCACAGGGACTTAGATGGGTGAGAGACCTAGTACCCAAGACAGCACCCACTCCCACCTCGGAGGCGTCAACCTCCACGATGAATGGCTCCATTTGATTAGGCTAAATCAGCACTGAAGCAGAGACAAAGCACCTCTTAAGGATCTCAAAAGCCTGGACTGCCTCCGGAGGCCAGTGGAGGAGATCAGCACCTTTACGAGTGATGTCCGTAAGAGGCTTAGCGATGACCGAGAAGTTAGCATTAAATCTCCTGTAACAATTAGCAAACCCCAGGAAGCACTGTACGGCCTTCAGGGAGGCAGGGCGGACCCATTCTGCTACAGCCTGAACCTTGGCAGGGTCCATGCAGAATTTGTTAGGAGTGAGGATTTGACCCAAAAATGGTATCTCCTGCACCCCAAACACAAATTTTTCGGTTTTTGCAAAGAGTATGTTTTTCCGAAGGGCCTGGAGCACCTTCCTGACATGCTCAATGTGGGAGGACCAGTCCTTGGAAAACACAAGTATATCATCAAGGTACACTACAAGAAATACCCCCAGATAGTCTCTTAAAATCTAACTTGTCTAAGCTTTAGCTTTGATTACAGCCCACTTATTTCGTAGCAACTCCCAACGGTGATTTTGGCTTCAAGTAGGAAGCATACCCACACCTGTTGCATGACAAACAAACTTTTGTCGCTTTGACTTGAACACCTCAAACTGAACCTTCTTCCACAAACCAGTGGTTCAGCTCCTGTGCTTTTTAGCTCACATTAGCTTTTTTATTTTTTATTAATGCACTTAAGCAATGATTTTCAGGCTGCAACACATTCCTTCAAGCAGTGGCGTATCATCTTAAGAGCAGTTCGGGTGGCCGCCCGACCCTTAACATTCATGGGCCGGGTGGCATGGGCCCCCTCTTGCCTTGTGGAATCGCTAACACTGGAGGGGGCTCCGATGCTAGCGACAGCCACATTCACTTGTATCTGCAAGCTCAGGATGCAGATACAAATTAATACTATAGGCTGCAGGCCACGTTAGATATGCAGCCTATAAGGCCCTGGGAACACTTCCTGCACAGACCGATGTGATGATGGCTATGTGGCAATATACATGGGGGATTGCTGTGTGGCACTATATACAAGAGAGGCGGGCTGTTTGGTACTATATACAAGAGAGGGGGCTGTGAGGAACTATATACAATGGGGGCTATGTGGCACTATATACAAGGGGGATCTTTCTGGCACTACATACAAGGGGGGCTGTGTAGCTCTATTTACAGGAAGCTGTGTGGCACTATATACAAGGGGGTCTGTGTGGCACTATTTACATGTGTGGGAGAGCTGTGTGTGGCGCTCTCTACAGGGGGACTCAGTGGCGCTATCTATAGGCAGGGTTGTGTGTAATGCCATCTACAGGGGAAGGTGTCAGACACTATCCATAGTGGGGTGTTTCATTCTATCTACAGGGGCTGTGTGTAGCGCTTTCTACAGGGACTCCATGTGATTATATCTACAGTGGCTGTGTGTGACTCTATCTACAGGGGCTGTGTGTGACGCTATCTATAGGGCTGGCTGTATGTTACGCTACATACAGGGGGTGTGTGTGTGTCACTATGCACTAGGGGGTTTGTGTGGCGTTATCTATAGGGCTGCGTGTCTGATATCTACAGGGGCTGTGTGTGATGCTATCTATAGGGCTGGCTGTATGTGACGCTACATACAGGGTGTGTGTGGCACTATGCACAAGGGGGTTTGTGTGGCGTTATCTATAGGGCTGCGTGTCTGATATCTACAGGGGCTGTGTGTGATGCTATTTGCAGGGGCTGTGTGTGTGATGCTTTCTACTGGGGCTGTGTGTGATGCTATCTACAGGGGCTGTGTGTGTGATGCTATCTACAGGGGGCTCTGTGTATGTGGTGCTTTACTTTACAGTGTTTGACACAATTATATTCAGGGGCACAGTGTTTGGTACTATTTTATTCAGGGGAGCAGTGTATGGTGCTATTATATTTAGGGGCACAGTGTGTGGCACCATGATAATTTTATCTTCATTTATAGGTGTGGAAATGTTGGAAAAGTGAGGAGCCGAAGACATCTGAGTGGCAAATTCTGCAGAAATGGGTCATGGCCGGGAGAAGATGTCATGAAGTCTGGACCGGAGGGAGAAGAAAAGAGGGGGAAAAAACGACTAGAGTCTGAGAAGGCGTCACCTGTGAGTCACTGGCTTATAGAGAATCTTTCACCTCTCGTGACATGTTTATTATAGAAAATCCTTGTATTTCACAAAAAGTCTTTGTGCAGTCCTGCACTGATAGACTAATTTGTGTGATACTGTCAGTATGTAGGGACACAGTCCTTTGACATGGGGAATTATAACACCCATTTGGTAAAGCTTGCGCAAAAAGGTAGTGTTAATAATAGTTACAGCGCGGAAGTAGGCGCTGGAAAAGGGGGGCCCAAATTTGGGTAACAGTCCAGGGCCTATGGTCTACGTAATTCACCACTGCCTTTAAGCCTCTGGCTACAAAGCAGCATTTGACAGTTACAAATTACACACATGCAGTTACATCTGTGCTTTGACAGTTAACCGCCGCGTGGCGCTACACCGCAGCGGCGGTTAACTATGCAGGGTGTCTGCCCTGCATTCCCTGTTGCCGATCAGCGGCCCATCGCCGCTGATTTCAGCAGTTAACCCTTTAATTGCGGCGTTCGATTTTGAACGCCACAATTAAGTTGTTTAGCGCCGATCGGCAGCCCCCACGTGAAATCACGGGGGCTCGCGATGGTATCCATGGCAGCCGGACACCAGACAATGGCTTCCGGGCTGCCATGTACAGAAGCCTATGAGGCTTCCTGTCAGTGTGACTGTTACGTAGGTAGTGTAATGTATTCCAGCAGCGATCAGAGCAAGTCTAAGTGTCCCCTAGTGGGACAAGTGAAAAAAGTAAAAAAAATAATAAAAATGTTTTAAAAATAGTGTAAAAATAAAAGTTATATGTGACATAAAGAAGAGCTGCTTTTTTTCCCTATAATAAGTCTTTTATTAAAGGAAAAAAATGAACACGTAAAAAAAAGTACACATATTTGGCATCACCGCGTTCGAAATGACCCCAACTATAAAACTATAATATTATTTTTCCCGCACGGTGAACACCGCAAAAAAAATAAACGAAAAGCAATGCCAGAATCACAATTTTTTGGTCACCACCCGTACCAAAATATACAATAAAAAGTGATCAAAAAGTCGCATGTACGCCAAAATAGTACCGATACAAACTACAACCCGTCCCGCAAAAAACAAGCCCTTACACAGCTTTTTTGACTGAAAAATAAAAAAGTTATGGCTCTCAGAATATGGTGACACAAAAAATAATTTATTTACTAAATAAGTTATTTTATTGCGCAAACACTGCAAAACATAAAAAAACCTATATACATATGGTATCACCGTAATCATACCGACCCGCAGAATAAAATATAATGGTCATTTATAGCCCAAGTTAAATGCCGTAAAAAATAAATAAAAATCATTGTCAGAGTTGATGGTTTTTGGTCACCTTGCTTGCCGAAAAATGGAATAAAAAGTGATTAACAAAATCGCATGTACCCCAAAATGGTACCAATGAAAATTACAGATTGTCCCGCAACAAATAAGCCATCACGCAGCTCCGGTGGTGAAAAAATAAAAAAGTTCCGGCTCTCAGATTATGGCGATGCAAAATGTGCAGTGTTCCAAAAGCGGATAGGATCGGGCGCCATTTATAAGTGCGACACTGGCCACATATCTGCGGATTATTATTTATTTACCCCATTATTATACCCTCTTATAGGGCACAATTAACACAAGTAACTTGAAAAATGTATACATTTTTATTAGATATTACAACATTAAAAAATGAGTCATACTGAGCATGAAACACAGAAGACGTCTGACACATACAGAGAACATACAGAAAAAATATATTAAATGACAATGTCACGGGTGGCGGTATATATCTATCCCTAGGTGATGTAAGCCTTGTACCAGATAGTTAAAGCTTCTGTGTGTTTGAACATCTACTTAAGCCAAGTGGACACATTTATGTATGCAGTTGAAAAGAGCTAGAATATAAGACATATGTGCCCAGTGCACAGATATGACAGCAAAACTGCAAGCTTTAAGCTAGGGTCTGGTGTGAATAACACAGCATGTCTGCAATGGTAGTGAAGGCAGTTGAATTAAACAGATACAGGGGAGAGAAGATGTGTAACATACCCATTTGTAGTCCTCTGCATGGAGAGAACGTCAGTCCCGACGCGCGTTTCGGCGAAATGCCTTCATCCGGGGGTGCCGTCTCTCTAAAGTAATGTAAAAAAATAAAAAATACACAAAATTGGTATTGCTGCATCCATATAAGTCCAAGCTATTACAATATACCATTATTGAACTCGCACGGTGAACACCGTGAAAAATAAAGACTTTTAAACTGCAAAATTACAGTTTTTTGGTCACCTTGGCTCTACCAAAAAATGTAATGAAAAGTGCTCAAAAAGTCTTATGTACCAAAAAATGGTACCAATAAAAATTACAGCTTGTCCTGCAAAATATAAGCCCTCACACTGCTCTATTGACGGAAAAATATAAAAGTTGTGGCTCTCGGAAAGCGGGGAGGAAAAATTAAAAAGAAAAAGAAAAACATGGATCAGTTTGGAAAGGGTTAATTACTTTCTAATGAAAAGCATTTATGACCACATGTGGGGTATAGCCGTACTCGGGAGAAATTGCTTTACAAATGTTGGGGTGCATTTTCTCCTTTATCCGTTGTGAAATTGAAACAAATTCAACATGTGGAAATAATGTTGATATTAATTTTCATGGCCTAATTCTAATAAATTCTGCAAAAGATGTGTGGGGCCTAAATGCTCACTATACCCCTATATAGATTCCTTAAGTGGTGTAGTGTCCCAAATGGGGTTACTTTTGGGGGGCTTCCACTGTTTTGGTCTCTCGGGTCTTTGCAAATTTGACATGACACCCAAAAACTATTCCAGCTCAATTTGAGCTCCAAAAGCCAAATAGATGCCCCATTTGAACCCCTGAAGACGCTGCGTATGCAGCGAAACATGTCGGGGGGCTTCCACACTACTTTTAATCTCAGAGTCCTCACTGACTGAGACATATACGCCACTCGATTGTGTCGCCCGGTGTTCTGCAGATGCCGCAGGAGACACAAAGGCAGACAGTTTACACCACATACTGACTGTATCTGACCGATACAAATCTACCTGTCAGTGAACTCTGGCTAAATTTTAAATTTTTTGTCTTTGTTCTAATTGTATTTAATCCTAACCATTAAAAGTTATATTTTATTTACATATACATTACATATTACTATAGCTTGACTGGAAACAAAGGCATCTTTTTCTCATTTTGCTTAATTGCAAATTTGTATCTTTTTGTGCCAAAAGCCAAATAGCGCTCCTTCCCTTCTAAGCCCCGGTGTGGGTCCAAACAGCAGTTTATTACCACATAAGGGGTATTTACGTAATCAGGAGAAATTGTTTTACAAGTTTTGGGGTGCTTTTTCTCCTTTATTCCTTGTAAAAATTAAAAATGTCTAAGTTCTTACAGAAAAAAAGTAGATTTTTACCTTTACAGACTAATTCCATTGAATTCAGCAAAACAGCTGTGGGTTCAAAATGCTAACTTTACCTCTAGAAAATTTCCTTGAGGGGTGTAGTTTCAAAAATGGGGTCACTATTGGGGGGTTTCCACGGTTTTCATCCCTCCAGTACATTGCAAATGCAACACGGCACTGAAAACTATTCCAGCAAAATCAGAAATCCAAAATCCAAATTGTGCTCCTTCTATTCTGAGGCCTGCTGTGGGTCCAAACAGCAGTTTATTACCACATATGGGGTATTGATATAATTGGAAGAAATTGCTTTACATATGTTGGGGTGTTTTTTCTACTTTATTCCTTGTAAAAATGTAAAATTTCTATGTTTTTTCACAAAAAAAGTAGATTTTCATCTTCACATACTAATTCAAATAAATTTAGCAAAAAACTGTGGGTTCAAAATGCTAACTATACCCATAGATAAATTCCTTGAGGGGTATAGGTTCCAAAATAGGGTCACTTTTGGGTGGTCTTTACTGTTTTGGTACCACAAGACCTCTTCAAACCTGACATGGTGCCTAAAATATATTCTAAAAAAAGGAGGCCCCAAAATCTACTAGGTGCTCCTTTGCTTCTGAGGCCGGTGTTTCAGTCCATTAACACACTAGGACCACATGTGGCATATTTCTAAAAACTATTTATAAATTTCACCTCTACTTTGCTTTAATTCCTGTGAAACGTCTAAAGCGTTAAAACACTTTTTGAATGCGGTTTTGAATACAATGAGGGGTGCCGTTTTCAAAATGGGGTGATTTATGGGGACTTTCTAATATATAAGGCCCTCAAAGCCACTTCAGAACTGAACTGGTCCCTGAAAAAATAGGCTTTTATGAAATTTTCTTGAAAATATGAGAAATTGCTGCTAATGTTCTAAGCCTTGTAATGTCCTAGAAAAATAAAAGAATGTTCAAAAAACTATGCAAACATAAAGTAGACATATGGGAAATATAAACTAGTAAGTATTTTTTGTGGTATTACTATCTGTCTTACAAGCAAATACATTTAAATTTAGAAAAATGCAAATTATTGCTAATTTTCTCTACATTTTACAAATAAATATTGAATTTATCGACCAAATTTTTTCCCTAACATAAAGTCCAATATGTCACGAGAAAACAATTTCAGAATCACTTGGCTAGGTAAAAGCATTCCGGAGTTATTACGACATAAAGTGACACATGTCAGATTTGAAAAATCGGCTTCGTCCTGAAGGCCAAAACAGGCTCAGTCCTGAAGGGGTTAAAATTAATGAGAAGTAGATTGACACTTTGTAAAGCGGCATTATGCACTGCTTTACAACCCTGTAACTACTGAGTATACAGTGTGCTGGTTTAAACTCTTCCCTCTGCCTATAACAAAGTAAACTCATACTGCTTCACTGTCAAAGGGAAAGGGAAACTATCTGAAAACTGAAAGTGCTCAGTTCTACAGCTATAAGAGCAGTTTGTAAAGGCTTTGTTCACAACTGCATTGGCCAGTCCTTTTTTAATGTAGCTGTCAAATTTAACAGAAACTGATGAAAAAAATTATGCCAAACTGTAACAAACAAGAGGTAAACTTCCTGTTGTTTTTACGGATTTGTTAGCTGGATCCGTTAAAAAACTGGGACTTTACCATTCATTTCTTTCAGTTTAGCATCCGTTATGCTCCGTTTTTAACGGAGCCGTATTTTACTGTATTTATGGAAGTGATGCCCCTGCGCAGTAAGAGAATATGGATGCATTAAACTGAATAAATAACTAATACAAACTGAAGATATTCCATTTGTATCTGTCATCCATTGACTTCAATGCTAAAAAAAAAGACAGGAAAGGTTCCTGTTTCCATAAAATTTTCGGCCGTTTGGATGGAAAATAATAGCGCAGCAGACTATGTTACTGTATCCGGTAAAAAACAGAAACTTGGCGGAACGAAGCCGAACTGAGCACAACTGAGGCTAAAAAAAGAAACATTGAAAGCAATAGGTACACAACGCAAATTTTAACAGGGCCAAAGGAAGAATATCAACTCTAAATGGTCCATCTAAGGATGTTAAAACAAAATCTAAAGCCAGTGGAAAAATATACAAATTCATGTCCTCTCCCAATATGTCAGGGAAAGCGCGCCTGGCTAGCAAAGCCACAGGGGGAAATCAATCTGAAACCCAGAGTGAAAGTAATAAAATGGGACATCACACATTGACATCTACATCTGCTGACTCAATAAAGAACAAAATCCAACCTTTTCTTCACTAGGAGAAATCCCGGAAGCTATTAATGTATTGTCACAATAAATGACATTGCGGTTCAGGTTGGGGGTTATTAATACGGACATCACTTTCATAAAAGACGACTTAAGTAACATAAAAGATAGATGCATAGAGGCAGAAACTCAAATCAGTATGAAAAAGGAGCTTAATGAACTCGTAACAGGAAATCAGCTCTTAAAGAACAAATTAATAGACCTTGAAGATAGGCCAAGATGCTGTAACCTTAGGCTGACTGGAGTCCCAGAGGGGACGGAAAGCAATGATCCTGCACAATTCATTCAGAGCTGGGTGGTGTTCAATATTGGAGGAGCAAATCTCTCCCTCATGTTCGGTATACAGTGGGCACACAGAATCCCAATGAGACCGTTGCCCCCGGGAAGCAACCCTAGGCCAATATTTGCAAAGGTCCTATGCTCTAAAGAACAGTTTGGGAAATTCAAGCTGATGATAAAATTCCAATAATTGACACAAGGCCTCAATCTAACACCTGGATTTATGAACCATTAGATGGACACACGTCACCCCCCCCCCACCATCAGACTTACTCCAGATGCCTTAAACCTAATTCATCGCCCCTATAACCTCAGCTTTATTGCCCCGGCTTATCTTAATGATGTATCTCCACATGTACTAATTGTCTTTGTGTGACATCTTAAATGTTGTGCTTTTTTCTAAATCATTCATTTGTAAACCTTCCTGAAGAAGGAGCCTGTGTGCTCTGAAAGCTTCATATAGAACTTTTATGGTTAGCCAATAAAGGTATCATACCTATTATACTTTTGTCTTTTTTGAGACAAAAGTATTTAACATTGCATATGTCATTATGAAAGTACAAAAATATTGATTTTATTCAGCGCTGGTCCGAGTCTATACTCTTATCTCTGGATAACACCCGGGTGGAGCTTCAAATCCAGCTCAGAGTTCTTCCAAAGGGAGAGAACTTTAAATACCTAGAAGTTAGTGTTTTAGAATCTATCTTCAATTTCCAAAAGTTAAACATCTTTCCCATGATCACCGGAATTAAAAGGAAAATAACGTTTTGGAATAATCTTCCTGCATCTGGATCGGACAGGATAGTACTTATTAAATCAGTGATTCTTCCAAAATTACTATATTTGTTTACGGCTTCCTCAGTGTGGATTGAAGAAAAGCATTTTAAGGGAATTATCTCTAATTTGAATTACCTGCTAAACGTAAATGAGTTTGAATCAAGCAGGAATATTAGTGCTTACCAAAAGGGAGGGGAGAGGTTAGCCTTTCCTGATATAAGAATGTACTATTTGGCCTCTGTTCAATTTTTTTTTTATCATGGGAGAAGGTTAAATTGTTTCAATAGCTAGTTAGAAACTCCAGGGGACAATATTTAGATATATATATATATATATATATATATATATATATATATATGTGGTATAGGAGGCCTTTCCACGGCTAGACAAATTCTCGAGTAGGCTGAAAAGAAAAATTGAATAGACGGGTTCATTTGATTTATGCCACTCTGATAAAACCTGAACCTCAAGGAGGTGTCACAATTAATGATCCTGAAGAATTTTTATAGGAAGGGAGTTTAGAACTATAGCCCACGAGTTATACAGGGTGGGCCATTTATATGGATACACCTAAATAAAATGGGAATGGTTGGTGATATTAACTTCCTGTTTGGGGCACATTAGTATATGGGAGGGGGGAAATTTTTCAAGCTGGGTGTTGACCATGGCGGCCATTTTGAAGTCGGACATTTTGTATCCAACTTTAGTCAAAGTTCGTCCATGAGGTCCGGTGCGCGTGCTGCCCCTTTAAGAGCGGGCACGTGCGTGCGCACGCACTCTACGGAATCTGGCAGAGGTGAGTGGATGCGAGTGCTGGCATCTCTAGAGGAGGAGGCTGGGGCCAGCGCTTGCCGACTCGTGGCTGCGGCTGTCAGGGGGAGGTTGGAGCTGACAGCCCACAGCCACGGACATTACAGTTGGTACTTTGTCTCATTCCGAAGGGCAGATAGGAGGAGGCGGGATGGCTACATGTAATGTGAAGCTGTAACAAGATTCATTAGTTTTGAAGATTAGTTTATGAAGAAACATCAAAAAGTTTAAAGGTTAAACCTTTCCCGACATCCACCGTATATAAACACGGCGTCGGGTGGGGGAGTATGGAACAGGCTCACGGGCTAAACCCGCTCCAAAGAATGAGCATGTCGGCTGTGTCTTACAGCCCACACTTCAGAGTAACGAGCGATCCCGCTCGTTTAACTTGTTAAATGCTGCGGTCAATAGCGAAAGCATCATTTAAATGGTTTGAAACAGGGGGCAAGCTCCTATAACATTGTAACGCCTCCCCATGACGCAATCACGTGGTGGTGATGGTTGGCATGGCTGCCTGGGGGCCTGATAAAGGCCCCCAGGTCTGCAATCTTTGTACTTCTATGAATCTTTGTACTTCTATGAAGCCCTGCCTTCAACAGGGCTTCATAGGAGAGTGTCAGTATAATGATGTACTGCAATACATTAGTTAACAATATTAAAAGTTGCAAAAAATAACCTTTTCCCCCCCAAGCACAATGTAAAAAAAAAAAAATTAACATAAGTAGGATCACCACAACCGGAAAAGTCCGAACTATTACAATATATCATTATTTAGTCCACAAAAATTTAGACGCTGGAATCACTGTTTTTTGGTCATTTGCACAAAAAATGAAACAGAAATGAATCAAAATTAATCAAAAAGTCTCATGTAGCCCAAAAAACAAGCCCTCATATGGCTATATTTATGTAAAAAAAAAAAATGGTATGGCTTTTGAAATGTGGGGTTGAAAAACGAAAGTGAAAATCGTAAAAATGGCTGCAGCGGGACAGGATTAAAAAATCATTTTCCACATTTTGTGCAATTTTCGTGAATGATGTAGATATGCAGGTAAATCTATTCAATAAAAACACGGAGAGTACTTAACAAGATATTTTTTTCTTTTTCACAATTACAGAATTTAAGGAATTGTCTTTCATCACAAAGCCCAAACAAACACCTGTGGATTAACTTGGTTAATACTATTAAAATATAAAAAAAAATATTAATTCTAATTAGTAAATGCTAATCCTAATTCTTGTACATCGGAAGATATGGTAACGCTCAAGAGCTGTCTGATGGTGCACAAAGCGTTATTGCACAAATATGTTGTGATAAATGAATTCATACTTAAAATAAAAGTAAACTGTTAAAAAAAAAAAAAAAAGAGGACTGAAAGTAAAACTAAGAACAAAATGTATGCACATTTTAGGACACATTTATGAAAAATAAAAGTAATTACAAAGCGTTCGGGAACCTTTTATATATTTAAAATGTTGTATTTTAAACATGTATTATTGATCAAAATTATATCCAACTGAAATGGCATAATTTTGCTTCAAACTGTATTTAGATTGATCTACAGGGATTCTTACCTCACACAGAGTAATCAAGTACACAATTAATCATCCTGGCAACATTCGATGTAGATTGGATGCCGGAAAAAAAATCCTCATTCTGCTATAAACGTAATTTTGATTCACTTGGAACTTATTATGCCATATTAATGTCTTCTACTGTTAACCTTCAAATGTTATATCTGACTTAATTTTACTAATGTTTTACCATATCATATCAGTAATTCTGAATGTATGATTTGAAGAACCATAAGAGATAATCTCCTCATATACTCTCACATTGCCTTTGCATTTTTATGAACATTTTGTATTTTCCAGATAAACCAGACATATGTACATGCATTATTATTACATGATATATTTTTTTTAACATTGCAATGTGATGTTCCAGGTGCCTCCTGGAATGTTTTAAAATGCAAAATAAAAGTGACAGTGGGCATAAATATTTAACAGGATACATTTTGTACCCTTATGCATGTTATGGTTACTCAAACATTATCTGGAGAATAAAAATCAACTACATGGGATTCAATATATTGAATGGAAATCAATAAATTGCAATTAAAAATAAACAAATAAATGGCCCAGACAGCAATTACACTTCTATTCAATTAGAACAAAAAAATCCATTCATTAATTAAATTTTCTCATATACATGAATTTCAACTTCTGCTCACGTACCTTTCTTATACTATTACAGTAGATTCCTATCTCTATCAGTAGAATTGTACACCCAATGGATCAGTTTTGTGTAGTGTAACTGAATAGAACTAGACATGGCATCGGTTGGCTGTGTAAAATACCATATGTACAGACCCTTGGAAGGTACTGATTCTCAGAAAGTTAAGATTCTCCACAAGATATGTATATATGGCATCTCACACGGCCAACCAGAACCAACCAGAACCCTACTCTGTAATCGTGAGGAGAAATTACTCTGAAACAGTGCTGTCGCATCATGTTTTAAGGCTCCCTAAGGGGTCAGATATGGAGATTACAGGGTAGTTAATGTTGCACTAGAAAGACCGTTTTACTCCTTTTGGAGGAGAGCAATTTTGCATACTTTTCCCAGCCCTTTAATGCTCCCTAAAGCTGAATCTCTGTAAAGAGTATCAGTACCTTACAAGAATTACCGCAGAGGAGAGTTAATAGTATTGAAGAGTAACTAAACATAGTGACATTTCAGATGTTTTGATCGGTGGGGTTCTGAGCACTGAGATCCCCACCGATCACTGAAATGAAGTGGCAGAAGGTCTCGGGTGAACGCTGGGCCGCTTGGTCTCAGATCGGCTTTTCTCGGAAAGTCGATGCAATGGTGTACTCAATAGGAAGTCTATGAGCCCGTACACCAACTGCTCGGCTTTCTGAGAAAAGCTTATCAGAAACTAAGCGGATCAAATCTTCTGACATGTCACTATGACATGTTAGAAGTTTTCTTAAAGTTTAGTTACATTATCTTGCTCCTCTTCTGTATATCCTAATTCCTCCTTTTCCCCATTTGTCAATTGCTGAACACCATATTATTAATAATACTAATTTACTAATAATCATGCTGAATCGCACGTTCTTTTTAGCCCATGCCACATTGATCTACAAGTCAGAGGAGGAAGAAATACTGGCACACACCGCTTGCATAGCATGTCAGTGTTAAAAACTCACTCTCAGCATGCGTCACCGATCCATTAAATGCTAACACAGTGAACTTCACAGATTTATTTAACTGCAATATTTTTATTTTTGTTTTATGTAATTAATACTACACTGCTTACATTGAGTTAATAACTTAAAAATGTGTTGTTTGCTTATGAAGTAAATATTGTAGGTTATACTAACAATGGAACTAACAGTAATTAAATAATATATGAGTGCAGGAAAGTTAGGGCTATGAAATGCAAGGCACTTTAGTATTGTATATTAATGAGACTCTTTGTTGTATAAGACCTTCACGAAATTCTAACTACACAAGACCGTTTCAATTATTATTGATTTGTACTTTCAAGATACTAGTGTAATATTATTGATTTGTGGTATACATTTCTATAAAATGAATAGCCCTGGTTTTCCTGCAAGCTTATATGCTATCATGGGAGAACATTTTATTTGTGAGCTTTACATATGTAACAATAGATCGCTATAAATATTTTATTTGAAGGAAAACTTTCCTTTTTTTGCCACCGAACAAAAGAAATGGTATTGTACATTGCTAATAGTCAACTCTATTTAATTTTTAAGGAGTTACACAGTGAGGCCTCTATTAAAAGTAAATATTTGCTCTACTAGCAGAGAATACTTTCTATAATGAGGAATGTTGGGTAATTTTGACAAAATATATTAAGACTATGAAAACCTTTGACAAGGAAAAATATATTTTCCCATTAGTGGTTAGCTAGCTAACAGGAGTAATAAAAAAGTTGCAGCAAATGTAAGACTATACTCTTTATTCCTTCATTCATTTTCAGACACCTGAAATGCAGTTTGCCAGTTGCTCCTAGTTTCAGACTTTTCCCATGTGGGGGTGTTCCTTCCAGTAATACATGCTGAATGTCAGTTTTGTGAATAGAGGATGCTGCTGCCTACACTAGCTCTCATGTTCTGTACTGCTACCCCCTTCTAGAGACAATTATACAGCTTATGCATGCATTATCTAAGACATAATGCTGGGGAGTGGGTGATCCCCCCTCCCTGTGCAGATTCTACAGTGTGGCTCTCCTCCCTATCTACCGTGATATAAGTACAACCTGTATGATTTCGGCCCTGCAAACGCCACTGTAGGTTCTCTCCTGCCTACCTACAACTTGTGTAATCCCCCACACTCTTTGCAGATATGCTCTATACAAACTCCTCTTCTCCCTGCTGGTATCCTGTAGGCCTTATTCATACAAGTGTATTTTTCGTTTGTGTGCTGTCCGTTGAAATAGTTGACAGCACACTGACCCATGCAAATCAATAGGGCTATTCACACATGCATGTTTTTTCACGCAGCATGTGTCCATTGCGTGAAGCTCACTGCATGTCCTAATTTTGGTCAGTTTCTGGGGACCGTGTTACCCATTGAAGCCTATAGATGCATGAAAAACATGGACAGCACACATACGACATCCTTGTGTTGTCCATGTTTCACGCACTCCATGTTTCACGCCCCTGTTGATAAAGAAATGCTGAGAAAAAAAAATACAGGATGTGCTTGCAGAGGTGAAACACGGACGTGAAAAGCTGATGCCCCACGGAAAACACACTAATACCCCACGGAAAACACACCGATGCCCCACGGAAAACACACTGATGCCACACGAAAAGCACACTGATGCCACACGGAACTGAAATGCATGAAATACGATCAGTTTTTTTGCGGATGGAAAACGGACATGCTCGTCTGAATTAGGCCTTACAAAGGGAGTAGGGAAAGCAGATAGAGCAGATGAGGTCAGTTCTGAGCCTACAGCAGCCAGTAGCAATGTTCTGTAGGATCTATGTCAGAAGCAGGAGCATGGCCAGCTATGTACTGCTGCACATACTCAACAGCAACAAAATGGTAGAAAATTTTGTCCAAAGGTGTCCATAGCTTTTAAGGCCTTTAAGCACCTTTCTGTGGGGCGTGATACAGGTAAATTTTAGCTTCCATTTTAAGCCGCAATACCCAGACCTCCTGTGGTTCTACTGAGCTGGACTTTGATCGCCAGAAAATCCAATGACAATCTAAGTCCAGTTCAGTTGAACCTCAGAATCTGTAATACGGGTGCTGCAATGCACCCATATTATAGAAATCTCAAAGCTACCTAACGGTTAATGGCAAAATATATTTTTTATTCCCATTAGAATGTTTTAAATTGATTATTTTTGCATGTATTCTATTTTGTTTAGAACCATTTAGTTCAATTTAAAAAAAGATATAGATATTTATTATATATGATATATAAACATTTTATTCCTAGTTCACATTGGTACTGAAATGAAGTAAGCACAAAAACTGAGGTACTCTATGTAGAGATGAGCGAACTTATGAAAAGTTCGGTTCGGCTGGTTCGCCGAATTTCACGAAAAAGTTCGACTCGGACCGAACTAGTTCTGACCGAACCTGTAATTTCCGTGTGCCGAGCATGGTACTGTCCAGGGTGCTGAAAGAGTTAATGGGCTGCACTAACTCTTTCAGCAACCTTGACAGTACCATGCTCGGCGCGCGGAAAATACAATTTTAATGTAATAAAAAAAATATATAAATACGTTCATACTTACATTCCTCCTGTCCGGCCACCAGCGATGACGTATCATCCATGTCGCCGCTGCAGCCAATCACAGGCTGTAGTGGCGGTCACGCACGTCAGGATGACGTCAGAAGGCCGGCCTCCAGGGATGATGCTTCATCCCACGCGACCGCCTCTGCAGCCAATCACAGGCTGCAGCGGCCTCTGCAGCCAATCACAGGCTGTAGTGGCGGTCACGCACGTCAGGATGACGTCAGAAGGCCGGCCTCCAGGGATGACGCTTCATCCCACGTGACCGCCTCTGCAGCCAATCACAGGCTGCAGCGGCCTCTGCTGCCAATCACAGGCTGCAGCGGCCTCTGCAGCCAATCACAGGCTGCCGCGTCAGGAAAGAAGGTCGGACTGGAGGAAGAAGAGGGACTCGTCACCAAGACAACAACCGGGTACGTATGAAATGCTTTTTATTTTATTTTTAATCAGCAGCCTCTTTTCTCTATCAGTGATTGATAGAGACAAGTGGCTGCCGATTAGTATAATATTTTTGTAATGTTTTTTCTGCCCGCCCGGGTGCGGTCAAAACGTGTTCGGCCGAACCCGGTGAAGTTCAGATTCGCTGCGAACCGAACTTTTCGCGATGTTCGGACCGAAACCGGGTTTGGATGTCCCGGTTTGCTCATCTCTAACTGTATGCAACGTTATAGTAAACAAGAGTGAGACTGCAGAATACAAGGACTTTCATGAGAACGTGCAAGGTATATTATTTACGTTGAGAAGTACAGTAGTTAAACTGATTTTATCTGTGTGTGCTACATTAACAAGACATTTATAAATGTTGTCTTTTCTGTAAAATCAAAAGTTTTTATCTATCTACTGATCCAGGATTATTACTCTTTCTTTCCATTACTCTGATCATAGTCACTAAAGTAGAATTAGCTTTTTAAACTCAAAGGAGTTGTATGTGATAAAAGAATAAATAAATGGTGCTGCTTTTTCCCCAGAAACACCGTCACTCTAGTCCATGGGTTTGCCACTCTATGGACTTGCCCAATTCGCTTAATATCCATTTAAGGATCTTATAGCATGATCCCTTCACTTACAGATAAGAATTTTTATGACTTGTTGATAAAGTTGACTTAAAGGGACAGTGTCATGATTTTTTAAAATTAATTTATGTGTTTTTATTTAATAAAATATTATATTGACTTTATTTAATTATTCACACACAATGGTTTTTTTTATTAACTCTTTCTTACTGTACGGTGGGCTGCCATGTTTTATTTCATGTGTGTATGTGTCTCTTAACGACACATACACAGATGGAATACGGCAGCGCAGGGCATAGGACACAATGAACATGAGCCGTTCATTGCTTTTGCTTTCTGGCTCTGTACTGCGCAGACACAGTTCAGAGCCACACAGCGGAGAAGATGGTTTGTAGGGGGATAGCAGGTGCCATTATGAAGATCGGCTGCACTGCAGGTAAGGTGTGTGTGTCTCTGTCTGTCCCTCTCTCTCGCTCACAGACCCCCGTTCTCGTGACTCCCGGTGGGCCCCCCAAAGCCCCCCCTGACGCCCCCCCCAGATGCCCTCCCCCCAACAGCCCCTCCCCGATGGTCCCCCTGGCGCCCCCCACCCCCCACACCTGCCCCCCGCCCCCCTGACGGTCCCCCCCACACATGCTGTAACTGTGTGTGTGTCTGTATGTAGCGGTGCTGAGTGTGTGTGTCTGTATGTAGTAGTACTGAGTGTGTGTGTCTGTATGTAGCAGTGCTGAGTGTGTGTGTCTGCATGTAGTAGTGCTGTGTGTGTGTGTGTGTGTGTGTGTGTGTGTGTATGTATGTAGCAGTGCTGAGTGTGTGTGTATGTATGTGGCAGTGCTGACTGTGTGTGTCTGTATGTAGTAGTGCTGAGTGTGTGTATGTATGTATGTAGCAGTGCTGAGTGTGTGTGTCTGCATGTAGCAGTGCTGAGTGAGTGTGTGTGTGTGTGTGTGTGTGTATGTATGTAGCTGTGCTGAGTGTGTGTGTATGTATGTGGCAGTGCTGACTGTGTGTGTATGTGTGTAGCAGTGCTGTGTGTGCGTGTGTGCAGTAGAGCTGAGTGTGTGTGTGTGTGTGTGTGTGTGTGTGTGTGAGTAGCACACACACAAATCCCCCAAATCATGCAAAATCAAGTGTAATCAAGCGTTTTTTTATGCCAAATACACGCCGTGTGAATTTGTCAACTGAAAAGTCATTCACTTCAATTTCAACATTCTAAGGGTATGTTCACACGCAGTGTTTTCAGCCATTTTTTGGCCCCTAAACGTCCCGAAAAACGGCTGAAAAATCGGAAGCAGAACGCCTACAAACATCTGCCCATTGGTTTCAATGGGAAATGTGGCGTTCTGTTCCGACGGGGCGTTTTTAAGTGGCCATTTTCCAAAAACGGCACGTAAGAAGACGCCCGCCAAAAATAAGTGAATATCACTTCTTGGGACGTTTTTGGAGCCGTTTTTCAGTGACTCTATAGAAAAACAGCTCCAAAAACGGCCGTAAAAAACGCCGCCAAAAACACGAGTTTCCTTTGTTTAGTAAGCATGTGAACATACCCTTAGCCTTTTGGTCTGTCCTATAGCTTTTGCCAGCTGCCATTTGGACAATCACACCCAAAATGGCAGCCGGACACTGCTTAGCAATTTGAAGACACCTTTTCCTGGCTTGTAAGAGGGGGGGTGAGATTCCCTCCCACATTTACGGCAGCTGTGAGTCAGGTTGCTTTGCCTTATTTACCTTGCTGTAATTCTGGGAAGTGCTCCCTCTGGTGGCCAACATAGGAAAACATGTCAAATGATTATTTAATTTTTAATACTTTCCAACATGTGGAAAAAAAAAGATACAGCAAAAAACGTAAAAAATATAATAGAAATAAGTATTTTACTTATAAAAAAAGGTTTCATTTTTGACACATTCCCTTTAAGGCCCTTTTACATCGGCCGATAAGTGGCCGATGCAGCGAGCGCCGATCAACGAGACATAGTTGATCGACGCTCATTTGCTACTGTCACATGGAGTTATGGATGGAGGCGAGCGGTTGTTACTCCGATCGCTTGTCCCCATACATTATTATCATGTCGGCAACGCGTCTCCCTGTTTACACAAGGAGATGTGCTGCCAACAATGATAATATTTCACTTTTTATAAATGATTGCTCGTTCATCTGCTGATCGTTCCCCTGTTTACACAGGGCAATTATCGGCAACGAGCGTTCTTTGAACGATCGTCTGCCCGATAATCGTCCTGTGTAAAACCTCCTTTAGATGGTAGATTGCTCATGATAGATTTTAACACATTAGTTTGGTAATTAGAGTGGCTAACATTTGACATTGGCAGATGTTTCATAGGGAATATGCTGACGACACTCAAATTTACCTCTCTGGCCCCAATGTTACCTCTCTGGCATCCAATCTCCTTACAAGTACACCAATCTCCACACTATCCCAAGTCTAACAAGTCGGCTGACATCTGGATAACTTTTGCTTCCGTCTTATCCTTTAGTTCACACATTCAAACCCTTACCATTTTTATGGAATCTCTTGTTGAGCAATGCCCAGGGTGGAAGTTTATGGAATTGCTGTGTTAGCGATTCCCCAAAAGCTGCTGGAGACTGTCAAGAATGAGCGTGCAAGTAAATCCTCAACCCCAAATCCATCACAGCTCTGATCTACAGAATCTAAGGCTACTCTATGGTTTTCGCCAGAGCCCACCGCATGGCAGGTTCAATTTTGCAGCATAGAACCCAGGTTGCTTTAACAGAGTTTGGTGTTGGATAAGAGGTGCAATGCAGGCAAAACCAGAATAGATAACAAGACAGCCAGAGGGTAAACACAAAGTAAAAATAACAAAGCTAGGGGATATCAGGAATTGCAGAGGTCAAAACCAGCCGGGAACAGAAAGTTCAAATCATAAGCAAAGGGTAATCCAGAGACAAGCCGAGGTCCAGTTCCAAAAATTCCAAATAGTCAAAGGTACAGTGTATAGTCAGAAGCTTTATGAAACACATGCAGTAAGGAAATTCACAAGCAAAAAAAACAGAACCAACCCAGCTTTAAATACTCCACCCTTCAATCACATAGGAAGAAAGACATAAAAGTGGGATAGGCTCAACAACTACAATGAGAACCGCCCAGAAGTTAGACTAGTAGTCATGATAATCTTAAAGGGATTTTAAATGTACCTTGAAAACACAACTTTTTAGTCAGGCCAATAACATTCCCTAATTTAACACCTTCCCCTGGCCCCCTTTTACATTGGTCATGAGAACTTGACCACTTCATACAGCCGTATCCCCCACACTCCTTGCACCCTAATTCACTTCATGTCTGTCATACAGACACTGGCAGGTGACCGGCTCATGCAGCTTTATGTGTACTACCCCATTTGTATAAAAGATAGCTGGACCATTGTACTTAACAAGTACTTTTACATTTTGTGTCTCCCTTATTTCCTCATAGATTGTAAGCTCTTGCGAGCAGGGTCCTCACTCTACTTGTTTGAATTGTAAATTAGTTTTGTCAATATGTAATGTCTGATATTGTCTGTATAATGTATCCCCTGAATTGTAAAGTACCTCGGAATATGTTGGCGCTATATAAATAAAAATAATAATAATTATTATTATTACTACAATGTCCTTCTCTCTGGCCTCCGATCTAGCACTCTTGCACCCCTCCTATCCATCCTTAACTAAGCTGCCAGGTTAACCTACCTCTCCCATCATTCCTCTATTGACTCCCACATCTGCTACCCATTGCCTAATTTATTTATTTTAAAATGCTAACTTTGACATACAAGACAGTCCACAATGTGTCTCTTTCATACATCTCTACCCTAATCTCCCAATACATCTCCACATGTAATCTCTGGTCCTCAAAAAACCTTCTCCTCTACTCTCTTGCTTTCTCCTCCTTACTGTACATCATATTCTGGACCTCACCATTCAAACACATTAGACTCTCTCCCATCATTCAAACCTTCAAAAGCAACCTGAATACCCACCTCTTCAGAAAATCTTAGAACTTACACTACGATAACCCTGCCAACGCTACATCACCAGATGAACTGCTTATACCCTTACCATCTGGCTCTTTCCCTCTTCCCTCGTCCCTCTTTCCTCATGTATCCATACCAGTCTCTCACTCAGCAAGCTCATGCTTATTTTACTTGTTTTTACTGTCTAACGTCATGTACCTAAACCTTTTTTTATATATACAGCGACCTGGAATTAAAACCGCTATAAAAACAATAAGTTGTGAATCTATCTGGAACATTTAGGCTACATACACACGTTAATTATTTTGGTGCAGGAATACACACCGTCCATAACCACAGCAATACGCAGGAAATTTGCAAGTAATAACTGCACTGGAATGTGTGCATTGACCCTGAGACAAAATATAAACCATGTCCAGTTATTCATCATTTCAACTTGATTCAACTTTTCCAAGCATAATAACTTTATAATTTTTATCACATTTTTATACAATCCTAAATTTGTATTAAGTCATTGCTTATATACATACAGAGCAATTTGACTTCACCTTCAGAATATTGGAAAATAAAAGAGATAAGAATTACTGTTGGATTCTGCCATCATTAAAAGCAATTTAACATTTTATTAATGGTACAGGATTACTACTCTACATATTAACAACAATAACTGACATAGAATTTGTACATTTTAAGAGTTTGAATATTTAATCTTTTAGTGACCAGCGACCAAGAATTTGTTTTAATTTTTTTCATCATCAAATTTTAAAGTTATAACTTTTTTATTTCTCTAAAGGCATAGCTGTGTGAGGGCTTTTTTTTTGCAGGACGAGTTCTATTTTTTATGGCACCATTTCAAGGTACATATAATTTGTTGATTAACTCTTATTAACTTTTTTGAGGTAATAGCAAAAAACAGAAATTACGCCATTCATTAAATAACATAATAGTCTTATAGTTCTGGTCATTACAGATGCAACAATAGAAATTATATGTCTTTTGACAGCCCGGGCTTTCTCTAGCCAGCACGAGACATCTGAAGCGCGCTTAGGACACAGGTCTGTGAAAAGACGGTGCTGTCACATTAGTACCCGTGAAAAGGCATATAGGTGGTTATTAAGGAGTTAAATTATGAAACAATAATAGCTGAGAGATAGAACAAGCAAGATTAAAGTAAATGGGTTAAAGAAGATTGGTACAGGAGCAAGGATAGAAGAATGCCTTTAAAAGACTGGAAAAGGATCTCTCTGCATATATTGTAAATTGTAAATAGCAAATTCTTGAGTATTCAGAGTAGTTATGCATAGGTGTCTGAACTTTAAATTGAGTAGAAAGGTAAGAGAAAATGAATGTTTTATTTTTGCTCTATATACGGCCGGGGTCAGCTTTACGCTGCCCAGCTGCAATCTTACTTTACAAGGCGGCGGGTGTGGCGGCGGACTGGCCCACCATAGGACTGGAGGATCCTCCGTTGGCCCCAGGCGCCAAACTACATGAGTAAGCTTTGCTTACTAATGCAGTGTAGAGAACCATTGGCTCTCTGCCCCACCACTCACAGATAAAGGGGACATAATCGTCCCGCTGCAGGTGACATAACCAAGTCAGCATGACGTGATTACGTTACTGCGCCGGGTCAGAGAAAGGAGACACAGACAAGAAGGACAAGACCCATCAGCTTATCTATCTTCTATATGGGGGCACAAAGGGGGCTTAACATCCATATGGGGGCACAAAGGGGGCTTAACTTCTATATGGGGGCATAAAGGGTGCTTAACTTCCATATGGGGGCATAAAGGCGGCTTAACTTCCATATGGGGGCACAAAGGGGGCTTAACTTCTATATGGGGGCATAAAGGGGGCTCAACTTCCATATGGGGGCATAAAGGGGGGTTAACTTTTGTATGGGGGCACAAAGGGAGCTTAACTTCTATATGGGGTATAAAGGGGGCCTACCTTCTGTATAAGAGCATAAAGGGTGCCTAACTTCTATATGGGGGTGTAAAGGGGGCTTTACTAATATATGGTGGCACATAGGGGGTCTAATTAATACAAAGGGGCACAAAGGGGGCCTAACTTTTCATATTCGGTGTCTAGTTTTCGCCATTTTACTGCCACAGTGCGACTTGCACTGCAAAGGGGCCCCTCTAAGTCTCTGTTGCCCAAGGGCTCTATATGCTCCTGATAAGGGCATACTTATAGGATTTCAATATGTATTTATCAATTAGGTGTGTGGGGAAATAAGACTTGCTTGTTCATTTATTTTGATCAGCTCTAAAACAACCCTGTAGATTGCAGGTGGTTATTCTGGGTTGCTATGACTGCCTGCTATGGATTGGGATGAGTAGATAGAAAAGTGGCTACATCATTGATAGTGACTAATTATAACACTTTGCCACAAAATTAGAAAAAAATAAGATAGGAGAGATTGAATGGTTTATACTGTAAGTTAAATATAGCATGGTAACATCATGTGGATTTAAGAAGGATATTGGGGGAGGGATGCAGTTCTCCTTACCTTCATCATTATTGTCACTTTCCTCACCTCATACTCTGACTACTCTTCCTCACCAGGCCCTCATTCCAAAATCCTGTCCCACATTTCATCATCATCCTTCTTGAAGTTACCCACCTCTTACTCCAACTATTAATCTTAAATTGCTCGGACCACCACAACTACAAATATAACCTATGCCATTGCTACCTTTACTGGGATGTGGAGATCCTCAGCTTAGAATACTGACTAAAAGTGGTAGTAGGCATCAGAATCCATTTCTTCCTGTGAGTGCCCCAAGATAGCTATCCACTTCTACCCAAAAACAAGGTACAACTAGCTAAGTGCAAAGAAATATGGTTAAATGGGGTACAGTGGCTCTTGTTGAGATATTTACAAGTTATTTTACATGTTGTTAACATTGTCAGACTGAATAATAGGATTGTTTCATGTATCACATAAATGAACAAACACTCTGATTGGCTGGTCAGTTTCATGATCCACCATAAAATGTTCTAATTTGCATAAATGTTCAAACACTGTGATTTTTCAGTGATACTTGGACCAGGCAATACTAATTTGGCCAACTTTAGTAGTGATTGGAGGTTAGCATAACTTAGGAGAGTGGAGTAATTTACATCACAATACTACCACTTTGTTGTTGCTTTGGATATATTATCCTGGAGAGAATTACTGTATAAGAAAGCCACCCTTTGCGAGAGTTCTAAATGAGCAGAAACATAAATAATAGTGAACAGTTTACTTTAAGGCACAATACAATATAAAGTCTTAAACATTCAAAGATGAACTATAAAAACAATTAAAAGCCTAAATATATAATAAAATGTAGTATAAAGTTTATACAGTTTTTTTCTTAAAATGTCAACAATTATAATATGTTGGTTAATATTCAAAAAGTTACAATTATTATTTTTGTAACTTGTCTATACATCCTTTGTTTCTAGTTAAGTTTACTAAATAGCAAAGAATATTAGGTTCACAGAGTGTTTGATTTAAGAGGTGACATTATAAATTGCGGTCCTTGTCGCATAACATGCTCCAAGAATTTTTTCGTGAAAGGGTTTAATTGCCTGGATAAAACATTCTAAACATTAATTATTTTTCTTTGTAGGTTATAAATGATAGCATGCTTCAATGCTTTACTGTTTTAAAAGATTTAAAACTTCAAGATTATTTTGGACTTCATAAGGAGTGCCTTAGGCTTTCAGCCTTTCATTTCTTCCTTTGCATTGTATGTAATCTGTTATTTCTGTCTTTGTTGATGTTCATTCAGGAACAGTTATTGGCAGTTGACAGGGTTTATAGCCCACAGAACAGAAATAAGTGTTTCATTGTATGAATGCAGTAGATATTAGGTAGCCCCATAGATAGGTAGACATTAAATCGTCTTTATATGGACAAATATTTTAAGCATAAATAAAAGGTAATATTTATAGGTAAACTTTAAAACTTTTAATTGGGTGACTTAGTAGTTAGCAGTGCACAAATGCCTTGGAGTTCTGGGTTCCTATGTTTAAATTCAAACAAGGGCAAAACATCTACAAAAAGTTTGTGCCTTCTCCCTGTTTTTGCATGACGGTTCTCCATTTCCCTCCTACACTCCAAACACATACTTAAAGGTTAATTGGCATTCTATAAAATTGTCCCTTATCATTAAAAGAAGAAAAAAAAATGTTAACTATTCCAAGGTTTCGACAACCTTTTATATCTAAAAATCTTAACTTAAAAAATGATCTTTATGTTTTCTGCAGATGTACATTGCAAAACTATTTACACTAATCAGATTCCAGAATTCTAGAGTGTAAAATGTGAAAATAATGATTTTAAAGAAAGTACTAATAATAATTCTTACCATCATAATATAAGCTAATAAATAATGAAAGATAAATAATAAGTAAAGTAGAATAGAATTGTACTTTATTGTAAAGTATGAAAACTCCATAAATCGCAATCCTTATATTGAAAAATGTAAAACTCTGTGGGATTAGGGCATATACAACACACCACATAGACATATTTAAAAGACGCACTGCAGTTGGGTCTAAACCTATATGTACGATCTAATCACCCAATTTCGCCTACCTGAAAGTAGCAATTCAGGCAGACCGTAGGGGCGCCTGATCTTTTGAGATTCTATGTGCCGTGCCTACAGATCTTTTCTCAAAAATGCCTCCCTGATCTTTCTTATTACATGAGGCCAAATAATAAATATGTTGTATTACTTTAACTCACTAAGTCTTACTTACCTATAATTTAAAAAAAGGGGCATAATTAATTATTATAAGTACATGGTGGTTGTCAAATGTATTTTTTTTTTAACATTTTGCCACTTACTCAGTAGGCAAGGGGTAATTGCATTTTTCTTTCCATTCCACCCCACAAAATATTTTAAAAAAAATGTATGGTACATTAAATGGTGCTATTAAAACCTACAACTCATCCTGCAAAAAAAGGCCTCATACATTTATGTCAATGGAGAAATAAAAAAGGTATGGCCCTTGGAAGGTGGGGAGAAAATGAAAAATGGTTCTGGTAGGTAGTGGCTAAAATAGTGAAAGGACAAGTAAGTGATTGATAGCTCTTCCTATATACAAACTTTGGTTCACTTGAAAGAAAAAAAAGGTACACAATGGCGCAGACATAAGGCATTATTCCAAGTTTGAAGTGTCAAAGAGAGGAGACTGTTGGATAGTGCTCATCTGGTGATGTCGTGCTAGAAGCACAACATCCCTGTAGACATGATCTTTGAAGTGTAGAGATCCAGGGAACTGCAAGACACGGGTTCATCCGGCACGGGTTCATCCGGATGCAAAACTTTGTCTGGTTTCAATTTAGAAGAAAATGGCATTGTGATATTAACCTATTGCTAGGAGAATATAACCAAAAACAGCCCTTTGCGTGGCGCTGTTCCCCTCCAGTGTAGTCCTTTTGTTGGTTTTATTGTTAGATGTCAATGAATCACACTAAGGTTATTCAAGATGGAGAAAAATGTAATTTGTGATCATACAAGCAACGCGTTTCGGAGCCGTGACGGCTCTTTCCTCAGGCAATATCACATGGACCCTCAGAAACGCATCGCTTGTATGATCACAAATTAAATTTTAACCCTGACACAGATGTGAACGAAGCCTTAGATTTTTATGTTTTACTACTTTTACAAAATAAAAACAGTTTGTTAAAAAAAAATTGTTTTATTTCACAATACTATGAAAGACATAAAGTTTTTATTTTTCCATCAATAGAGTTTTGTGAGGGCTTATTTGTTGCAGGGTGAACTGTAGTTTTTATTGTACTATTTGGCACATGTAACTTTTCTGGTCACTTTTTATAAAATTTTTATTTGTGTGATAAGTTGACCAAATGTAATGGCCGTTGCCTCCCGCTACCGCCACGCGGTGTACTTACAGGCACCCGACGTTTTCTGGCTCCCAGCCGGCGTCGCGTCTTTCATTCACTCAATTCTTCTACCAGTCTTCCCGGCCGCCGATCTTCTTCAGCTCCCCTGGCAGCTACTAGTATGCATGTGTGTGGACACTCTTCTTCTTGAAGGGCCAGTGCGCGAGATTCACACAGCTTTCCGAAGTACTTAAGGTACCCTCCCTAATTTTTTTTTTTGCCTAAGCAATTCGTTTCCATTCTCTAGCTTGCTATTTGTACTCTTTTGTGACATATTTGGATTAGTTGTTACCGATCTTGCCTGAATTTTATGTCGCATGCCTTGACATATGCCTGGTCAAATTAACTAATGAGGTGATACTTGTCACCAATAATTTCATCCAATTTCCTAGGCCTCGGCATGTGGAACAAATTCTGGACAGTTCGCCAAAACCATATACCAGTTTTTCTGATGTATTTTGTAAGCACTATGTGGGGACTCTTTCTCCTCACAGACGTTATAATTGCACATTAAACCGATAACCAAAATCACTCCTCCTCACAAGAAGTTAATTCATTATCCATTCCTGAGAATAAAGCTATGTCGATATATATCAAAGAAAACCTGGGATGGGGGTTAATTTGCAAATCATTGATCCCTGCTGAAGCTGGCTTTTTTTTCTTTGGGGAAAAAAGACAGAGCCTTACAGCCCTTCATAAACTATGGAGGGCTCGTGGTGATAACAATAAAGAACACAAATCCTCTGTCACTAATTTCTGAGCTTCTTGATTGACTGCAAGGAGCAAAGATTTTCACCAAGCTACAATTTAATTCAAATCTGTAAAGGGAATGAGTGGAACACCATTCAATACTAGACATAGACACTTTGAGTATTTAGTTATGCCTTTCTGTCTCAGTAATGCTCCATCTTTTTTCCAAGAATTTGTTAGTGATGTTTTTCTCCTTTACAATTGTATGAATTTGGATGACATTCTTGTTTTCTCCACAAATTTCAACACTCATTACAAAAAAAAAGTGCAAATTGTCTTGCAGCATCTTAGGGAAAACTATATTTTTTGCCAAGCTGGAGGTGTTATTTTGAAAGATCCTGTTTACCTTTCTAGGTTATAAAATCTCTGATTAACCCCTTCCCGACATCCGCCGTATATATACGGCGCTGTCGGAAGGTGCTTCCCGCAAAGCGCCGTATATGTACGGCGCAGTGATGGTGCGGGCTCAGGAGCAGAGCCAGCACCATCACCGCGGGGTGACAGCTGTATTATACAGCTGGCACCCTCCTGTAACTGCCAGGACCGGAGCTATTCTCCGATCCGGCAGATTAACCCCTCAGATGCTGCGCTCAATAGTGATGCAATCGCTGGGTTGCTGTGGCAATCAGACGCCAGAAAATGGCGTCCGAGTCTGCCTTGTACGGGAGCCGATGAGGACCCGCCTGCGGCGTGTCCTCATAGGCTTGCTGTCAGTGAATAACTGACAGCGCTAATACACTGCACTACATATGTAGTGCAGTGTATTAGAGTAGCGATCGGGGCATCAGGCCCTCATGTCCCCTAGTGGGACAAGTCAAAAAAGTTAAAAAAAGTAAATAAAAATGTGGTAAAACAATAAAAACACACAAGTTTCAAATAAAAATAAAGCTAAACTGACTTTTTTCCCATAGTAAGTCTTTTATTATGGGAAAAACCGTAAAAATCAAAAAAACTATACATAATTGGTATCGCCGCGTCCGTAACGACCCAAACTACAAAACTATTATGTAATTTATCCCGCACGGTGAACGCCGTAAAAAAAACCATGAAAAACAGCGCCAGAATCTTTGTTTTTAGGTCACATCTCCTTCCAAAAAATGCTATAAAAAGTAATCAAAAAGTCACATTTACTCCAAAATAGTACTAATAAAAAATGACAATCCGTCCCGCAAAAAAAAATCCCTGACACCGTTTCGTGCACGCAAAAATAAAAAAGTTATGGGTCTTAGAATATGGCGAGACAGAAAACAAATGATTTTATAAAAAAAGTGATTTTATTGTGCAAAAGCCGCAATACATAAAAAAAACTATATAAATTTGGTATCGCCGCGTACGTAACGACCCAAACTACAAAACAATTATGTAATTTATCCCACATGGTGAACGCCGTAAAAAAAAACATGAAAAACAACGCCAGAATCTTTGTTTTTAGGTCACATCTCCTTCCAAAAAATGCTATAAAAAGTAATCAAAAAGTCACATTTACTCCAAAATAGTACTAATAAAAAATGACAATCCGTCCCGCAAAAAAAAATCACTGACACCGCTTTGTGCACGCAAAAATAAAAAAGTTATGGGTCTTAGAATATGGCGACACAGAAAACAAATGATTTTATAAAAAAAGTGATTTTATTGTGCAAAAGCTGCAATACATAAAAAAAACTATAGAAATTTGGTATCGCGGTAATCGTATCGACCCGCAGAATAAAGCTAACATGTAATTTAGGGCACACTGTGGATGCCGATAAAAAAACCAATAAAAAACTATTCCAGAATTGCTTGTTTTTGGTAATTTCCTTTACCAAAAAATGAAATAAAAAGTGATCAAAAAGTCCTACGTGTTCTAAAATGGTACCAATAAAATCTACAGCCCGTCTCGCAAAAAACAAGCCCGCACACCGCTCAATCTACTGAAAAATAAAAAAGTTATGGCACTAGTAATGCGGTGATGAAAAACATCTCAATGCGCAGGCCGGAGGGGAACATTCCTTCAGATTCAGGACCCTAGTATTTAGGAACTAGGAAAGGGAAGGGCCATAGCACATCCGCTGGAAGCGAGGGCGCCCGTATTATACCAGCGCAAAACTTTCCCAGCAATATTTCCCAAACTACGAAGGAGAAAAAGTCCCCAAAAGGTGCAGAGTGTTACAAAAGCGGGATAAGAAAGAAAACCGTTTATCAGTGCGACACCGGCCTGCGCATAACGGATCGCTTCACATCGTAACACACATCTATGGATAATTGTATTATTTACCCCATTATTATACCCTCTTATTATGCCCTGATGTACTCCGCACAGATTACATATACCCTGATATACTCCTCACATATTACATATACCCTGATGTACTCCGCACAGATTACATATACCCTGATGTACTCCTCACATATTACATATACCCTGATGGACTCTGCACAGATTACATATACCCCTGATGTACTCCGCACAGATTACATATGCCCCCACATTATAAACGGAAATACCAGAAAAACCCCAAACAGAACTATTACCAAGCAAAATCCATGCTCAAAATGGCGGTCTTTCCCTTCTTAGCCCTACAGTGTGCCCAAACAGCAATTTATGGCCACAAGTAAGGCATTACCATACCCGGGAGAACCCGCTTAACAATTTATGGGGTAAGATTCTCTAGGGGCACAACATCTTGTGCGGTGAATGGGCAGATCAGTGGAGAAATTGCAATTTTCACTTTGCACAATCCACTGCGTATTCATTTCTAAAAAACACCTGTGGAGTCTAAATTCTCACTACATCCCTTGATAAATGCCTTTAGGGGTGTAGTTTCTAAAACGGGGTCACTTTTGTTTCGTACATCAGTGGTTTTGCAAATGCAACATGGCGTCCGCAAACCATTCCAGCAAAATCTACGCTCCAAAAGATAAATACCGCTCCTTTTCTTCTGAATGCTCCCATATACGTAAACAGCCGATTATAACCACATATGGGGCGTTACTGTACTCGGGAGAAATTACTTTACAAATGTTGGGGTGCTTTTTCTTCTCTATTCCTTGCAAAAATGAAAAATGTGTATCTAAAACTACATCTTGTTGGAAAAAAAAAATATTTTTCATTTTCATGGCTTAATTCTAATTAATTCAGCAAAAAACCTTTGGGATCAAAATTTTCACTATACCCCTAGATGATTCCTCAGGGGGTGCAGTTTCCCAAATGGAGTCACTTTTGGGGTGTTTCCACTGTACTAGTACTACAGGGGCTCAGCAAATATGACATGACACCCAGAAACCATTCCAAAATCCAAATGGTGCTCCTTCCATTCTGAGCCCTACCGTGTGTCCAAACAGATGTTTGTGACCACATGTGGGGTATTGTTTTTACTCGGGAGAAGTTGCTTTACAAATGTTGCGGTGCTTTTTCTCCTTCAGTCCTTGTGGAAATGAAAAAAAAATACCTAAACCTACATTTTCTTTGAAAAAATGTAGATTTTCATTTTTACGGCCTACTTACAATAAGTTCTGTAAAAAAACTGGCTGGTCAAAATGCTTGCTACACCCCTAGATAATTTCATCATGGGGTGTAGTTTCCAAAATGGGGTCACTTGTTGGGGGTTTCCACTGTTTTGTCCCCTCAGGAGCTTTGCAAATGCGACATGGCCTCCGCAAACCATTCCTGCTAAATTTGAGTTCCGAAAGCCAAATGGCGCTCTTTCCCTTCTCAGCCTCGCTGTGTGTCCAAACAGCCGTTTATTACCACATGTGGGGTATTGTTTTACTCGGGAGAAATTTCTTTACAAATTTTATGGTGCTTTTTCTCCTTTAGTCCTTGTGGAAATGAAAAAAAATTAGCTAAACCTACATTTTATTTGAAAAAATTTAGATTTTCATTTTCACAGCCTACTTGCAATAATTTCTTCAAAAACCCTGTGGGGTCAAAATGCTCACTATACCCCTAGATAATTTCCTCAAGGGGTATAGTTTCCAAAATGGGGTCACTTGTTGGGGGTTTCCACTGTTTTGTCCCCTCAGGGGCTTTGTAAATGTGACATGGCCTCCGCAAACCATTCCTGCTAAATTTGAGCTCCAAGAGCCAAATGGCGCTCTTTCCCTTCTAAGCCCTGCCGTGTGTCCAAACAACCGTTTATTACCACATGTGGGGTATTGTTTTACTCGGGAGAAATTGCTCTACAAATGTTGTTGTGCTTTTTCTCCTTTAGTCCTTGTGGAAATGAAAAAAAATTAGCTAAACCTACATTTTATTTGAAAAAATGTAGATTTTCATTTTCATGACCTAGTTCCAAAAATTTTTGCAAAAAAACTGGCCTGTCAAAATGCTTGCTACACCCCTAGATAAATTCCTCGAGGGGTATAGTTTCCAAAATGGGGTCACTTGTTGGGGGTTTCCACTGTTTTGTCACCTCAGGGGCTTTGCAAATGTGACATGGCCTCCGCAAACCATTCCTGCTAAATTTGAGCTCCAAGAGCCAAATGGCGCACTTTCCATTCTAAGGGCATGACCACACGTGGCGGATTTCGTCCGCAACTGTCCGCATCAATGCCGCACAGAATCTGCGTTGCAGATTCTGCTGCGGATCTGCACAAAATGTGCAGTAAATTGATGCGGACTAGCTGCTGCGGACTGCGGGAAAAGTGCTTCCCTTCTCCCTATCAGTGCAGGATAGAGAGAAGGGACAGCACTTTCCCTAGTGAAAGTAAACGAATTTCATACTTACCGGCCGTTGTCTTGGTGACGCGTCCCTCTTTCGGCATCCAGCCCGACCTCCCTGGATGACGCGCCAGTCCATGTGACCGCTGCAGCCTGTGCTTGGCCTGTGATTGGCTGCAGCCGTCACTTAGACTGAAACGTCATCCTGGGAGGCCGGACTGGAGACAGAAGCAGGGAGTTCTCGGTAAGTATGAACTTATATTTTTTTACAGGTTGCTGTATATTGTGATCGGTAGTCACTGTCCAGGGTGCAGAAACAGTTACTGCCGATTGCTTAACTCTTTCAGCACCCTGGACAGTGACTATTTACAGACGTCTCCTAGCAACGCTCCCGTCATTACGGGAGCCCCATTGACTTCCTCAGTCTGGCTGTAGACCTAGAAATACATAGGTCCAGCCAGAATGAAAAAATGTCATGGCAAAAAAGCAAGACGCATCCGCAGCACACATAACATGTGCATGACAGCTGCGGACTTCATTGCGGAACTTAGAATCTCCATTGAAGTCAGTGGAGAAATTCCGCCATGAGTCCGCCACTGCTCCGCAACAGACAGAGCATGCTGCGGACACCAAATTCCGCTCCGCAGCCTATGCTCCGCAGCGGAATGTTACGCATCGTCTAAACGAACACTTCTAAATAGAAGTGGAAGTCAATGCAGAAACGGCTCCGCTGCGGATTAACGCTGCGGAGTGTCCGCAGCGGAATTTAAGTGAAATTCCGCCACGTGTGAACCCAGCCTAAGCCCTGCCGTGTGTCCAAACAATCGTTTATTACCACATGTGGGGTATTGTTTTACTCGGGAGAAATTGCTCTACAAATGTTGTGGTGCTTTTTCTACTTTAGTTCTTTTGGAAATGAAAAAAAATTAGCTAAACCTACATTTTATTTGAAAAAATGTAGATTTTCATTTTCATGGCCTAGTTCCAAAAATTTTTGCAAAAAAACTAGCCGGTCAAAATGCTTGCTACACCCCTAGATAAATTCCTCGAGGGGTGTAGTTTCCAAAATGGGGTCACTTTTGGGGGGTTTCCACTGTTTTAGTTCCACTAGACCTGTTCAAAGCGGATATGGTGCCTAAAATATATTCTAATAAAAAGGAGGCCCAAAATCCACTAGGTGCTCCTTTGCTTCTGAGGCCGGTGTTTCAGTCCAGTAGCACACTAGGGCCATATGTGGGATATTTCCTAAAACTGCAGAACCTGGGCAATAAATATAGAGTTGCATTTCTTGGGTAAAACATTCTGTGGTACAAAAAAAATGGATTCAAAATGAATTTCTGGAAAAAAATAATTAACTTTAAATTTCGCCTCTACTTTGCCTTAATTCCTGCGCAATGTCTAAAGGGTTAAGAAACTTTCTAAATGCTGTTTTGAATACTTTGATGGGTGCAGTTTTTAAAATGGGGTGACTTATTGGGGGTTTCTAATATCTAAGGACCTCAAAGCCACTTCACAACTGAACTGGCACCTGTAAAAATAGCATTTTGAAATTTTCTTGAAAATGTGAGAAATTGCTGCTAAAGTTCTAAGCCTTGTAACGTCCTAGAAAAATAAAATGATGATCAAAATACGATGCCAATATAAAGTAGACATATGGGGGATGTTAGTTAGCAACATTTTTGTGTGGTATAACTGCCCTTCTTACAAGCAGATACATTTAAATTGAGAAAAATGCTAATTTTTGCAATTTTTCGCTAAATTTTGGTGTTTTTCACAATTAAATACTGAATGTATCGGGCAAATTTTGCCAGTAACATAAAGTCCAATGTGTCACGAGAAAACAATCTCAGAATCGCTTGGATAGGTAAAAGCATTCCGGAGTTATTACCACATAAAGTGAAACATGTCAGATTTGAAAAATGAGGCTCTGTCAGGAAGGTCAAAAGTGGCCAAAGAGGGAAGGGGTTAAAGACTTCAAATGGATTCAGCAAAATTATCCACAGTACTGAAGTGGCCTTGTCCCCAACACTCCAAGCCATGCAGCAATATTTAGGATTTGCCAATTAGTATCACCAATAGAGATGAGCGAACTTATCAAAAGTTCGGTTCGGCTAGTTCGCCGAATTTCACAAAAAGGTTCGGTTCGGACCGAACTAGTTCTGACCGAACCTGTCACTTACGTGCGCCGAGCATGCTACTGTCCAGGGTGCTGATAGAGTTAATGGGCTGCACTAACTCTTTCAGCAACCTTCACAGTACATGCTCGGCACGCGGAAAATACCATTTAAATGTAATAAAAAAATAAAAATTATACGTTCGTACTTACTTTCCTCCTGTCCGGCCTCCAGCGATGACGTTTCATCCCTTTCGCCGCTGCAGCCAATCACAGGCTGTAGTGGCGGTCACGCACGTCAGGATGACGCTTCATCCCACGTGACCGCCTCTGCAGCCAATCACAGGCTGCAGCGGCGACATGAATGAAACGTCATCGCTGGAGGCCGGACAGGAGGAAAGTAAGTATGAACGTATTATTATTATTTTTTGGCATGTATGTATGTTGGCATGTATGTATGTATGTATGTATGTATGTATGTATGTTGGCATGTATGTATGTTGTCATGTATGTATGTATGTATATCTGTGCATGTATGTTGGCATGTATGTATATATGTGTATGTTTGTATGTATATTTGCATGTATATATTTGCATGTATGTATGTATGTTTGCATGTATGTATTTTTGCATGTATGTTGTCATGTATGTATGTTGTCATGTATGTATATATGTGCATGTGTGTATGTATATTTGTATGTATGTATGTATGTTTGCATGTATGTGTGTTTGCATGAATGTATGTTTGCATGTATGTATGCATGTTTGTATGTATATTTGCATGTGTGTATATATATATATATATATATGTATGTTGTCATGTATGTATGTTGTCATGTATGTATATATGTGCATGTATGTTGTCATGTATGTATGTATATATGTGCATGTATGTTTGCATGTATGTTGGCATGTATGTATACATGTGCATGTTTGTATGTATATTTGCATGTATATATGTTTGCATGTGTGTATGTATGTTTGCATGTATGTATGTTTGCATGTATGTATGTTGTCATGTATGTTTGTATGTATGTTGTCATGTATGTATGTATATATGTGCATGTATGTATGTTTGCATGTTTTTATTTTTGCATGTATGTTTGCATGTATGTTTATATATATGTGCATGTATGTAATTATGTTTGCATGTATTTATGTTTGCATGTATATTTGTGCATGCTTGTATATATGTATGTATGTATCTTTGCATGTTTGTTTGTATGTATGTATGTTTTCATGTGTGTGTGTATGCATGTATGTATGATAGTTTGCATGTATATATGTGTGTATGTTTGCATGTATGTATATTTGCATGTATATATGTGCATGCTTGTATATATGTATGTATGTATATTTGTATATATGTATGTATGGCCATGTATGATACTGTCTGCTGGCGCCCTGTATCTAAGTCAACTTCACGGGAGGCTTCTATACATGGTATAACAGTCAGTATCACACATTAAACTGAATCTAAGCCTACGACATGTTTTATTTCATTATTTTTTTTTTTTACAGGTTTGGTGTTTGGACTACGTCGGTTTCGAGGACTACTTAGATGACGTTTTTGTTTTCTACAATAAAATGGTTAATGAGGGTTGTGTTGGGGGTGCTTTATTTCAATAAAATATTTTATCTATATCTTTGTCTTTTTCTTTTCAAATTTTATTACTACCACTTTAGTAATGGCCGCTGTCTGAGTGACAACATCCATTACTAAGGCGAGGCTTAGTGTTAGCCGGTGCAGAGGCTAACACTAACCACCATTATTACCCCGGTACCCAAAACCACCAGGGGTGCCGGGAAGAGCCAGGTACGATCCAGTACCCGACCATCTGTTGTGATGGTCGGGCCCTGGGGCGGCCGCAGGCTGGTATTATGAGGCTGGGAAGGGCCAAAAACAGTGGACCTTCCCACCCTTGTAATGCTAGGCTGCTGCTGCTGTGTTGTATCTGGCTGGTTATAAAAGTGGGGGGGACCCCACGTCATTTTTTTTAAATTATTTATTTATTTACATATTTTTTTTTAAAAAGACATGGGGTTCCACCCAATTTATCATAACCAGCCACATACAACACAGTGTTATTAGCCTGGGAATGGACAAAACCAGTGGCCCTTCCCACCCATGTAATGCCAGACTGCTGCGGCCTTGTATATGGCTGGTTATAAAAAATGTGGGGGACCCGTCTATTGCTAAATTTGTTAAATTCCAAAAAAAAAACGACGTGGGGGTCCCCCCCATTTTTATAACCAGCCCGATACAACACAGCAGCAGCAGCCTAGCATTACAAGGGTGGGAAGGTCCACTGATTTTGGCCCTTCCCAGCCTCATAATACCAGCCTACGGCCGCCCCAGTACCCGACCATCACAACAGATGGTCGGGTACTGGATCGTACCAAGCTCTTCCCGGCACCCCTGGTGGTGGTGGGTACCGGGGTAATAATGGGTGGTTAGTGCTAGCCTCTGCACCGGCTAACACTAAGTACCGCCTTAATAATGGACGCTGTCAATCAGCCAACTGCCATTATCTAGGCACTAATAAAGTTTGAAAAAAAAACACAAAGACAATTCTTTTTTATTGAAATAAGAAATCCCCAACAAAACCCTCGTTAACCATTTTATTAAAATTTGAAAAAAACGCAGATCTACGCAGTAGTCCAACGAATCGAAGATGTAGTCCAATCGGTACATCAAAATCTGCAACAACATAAAAAAACAGTTATCAATGTGAACAATACCAATACTTCTACTCACCTATACACATATATACACGCACACACAAACAAACAACCATACACAGACACACACATATATACACAAACACAACAAGATATACACACACACATAAACAGACAAACACACACATATACACGAACTCACACATATACAAACAAAAACACACATATCCAAACACACACACAGTTATACACACATACCCAAACACACATATACACAAACACATATACACAAACACACCCATATATACACACAAACACACACTCACAAAAACACACACAAACATCTACACACAAACATATACACAAATACACCCATATATACACAAACATATACACAAACACACCCATATATACACACACACATATAAAAACAAAAACAGACAAAGTCACATACCCAAACACACATATATACACAAACACACACATACATACACAAACACGGTTTCTTTTAAATGCTGCTGGGGAACCCGCTCGATCCACTATATAAGGCTGCGCTACAGTGCAGCATTTAAAAGAAACAGGATCCTGACCTGTCCATAGAGTTTAAGGCAGCACAGAGTATTTCAGGAGATGAGCGTGCAGATTCAGTGCTGCTGCGAACTCTGCTCTTACCATTACGTAGCTCTCAGTCTGTTACCTCTCATCCACTCCTGTCCTCCAGAACACCTTCACATGATTGGCAAGTCACCACGTAATGGTAAGAGCAGAGTTCACAGCAGCACAGAGTATTTCAGGAGATGAGCGTGCGGATCTTGTGCGGGGTGGTGACTTGCCAATCATGTGAAGGTGTTATTGAGGACAGGAGTGGAGGAGAGGTAACAGACTGAGCTACGTAATGGTAAGAGCAGAGTTCACAGCAGCACTGAATCTGCACGCTCCTCTCCTGAAATACTCTGTGCTGCTGTGAACTCTGTTCTTACCATTACGTAGCTCAGTCTGTTACATCTCCTCCACTCCTGTCCTCTATAACACGTTCACATGATTGGCAAGTCACCACCACGCACAAGATCCGCACGCTCATCTCCTGAAATACTCTGTGCTGCTGTGAACTCTGCTCTTACCATTACGTGGTGACTTGCCAATCATGTGAAGGTGTTCTTGAGGACAGGAGTGGAGGAGAGATAACAGACTGAGAGCTACGTAATGGTAAGAGCAGAGTTCACAACAGCACTGAATCTGCACGCTCATCTCCTGAAATACTCTGTGCTGCCTTAAACTCTGTGGACAGGTCAGGATCCTGTTTCTTTTAAATGCTGCACTGTAGCGTAGCCTTATATAGTGGATCGAGCGGGTTCCCTAGCAGCATTTAAAAGAAACAGGATCCTGACCTGTCCACAGAGTTTAAGGCAGCACAGATTATTTCAGGAGATGAGCACGGGCAGCCGTTCGTTTTTCCGAGCCGTGCTCCCATCATGCACACGACCGTAAAAACACCCGTTATTACGCAATAACGGGCTCATAGACTTCTGTTACCCACGGGTACCTTTCCGTATTCTCACGGGAAGGTGCCCGTGCCGTTAAAAAAATAGAACATGTTCTATTTTTCTATTTTACGGGCCGTGCTGCTATAATTATAATGACAGCACGGTTCGCAAAAGCGGCCGGCTGCCCGTGGCCGGCCGGCCGTGCTCGTAGTTACGAGTCGTAATTACGAGCACGGCCCGTAAAATAAAAAAATAGAACATGTTCTATCTTTTTAACGGCACGGGCACCTTCCCGTGAGAAAACGGGAAGGTACCCGTGGCTAACAGAAGTCTATGGGCCCGCTATTTCGGGTCGTAATTACGACCCGTGATAACGGGTGTTTTTATGGTCGTGTGCATGAGGCCCCGTAATGACGGGTGGCTACATGTGTGCACCCGTCATTACGGCAGCGTTGCTAGGCGACGTCAGTAAGGGTATGTGCACACACACTAATTACGTCCGTAACTGACGGACGTATTTCGGCCGCAAGTACCGGACCGAACACACTGCAGGGAGCCGGGCTCCTAGCATCATACTTATGTACGATGCTAGGAGTCCCTGCCTCTCCGTGGAACTACTGTCCCGTACTGAAAACATGATTACAGTACGGGACAGTTGTCCTGCAGAGAGGCAGGGACTCCTAGCATCGTATATAACTATGATGCTAGGAGCCCGGCTCCCTGCACTGTGTTCGGTCCGGTACTTGCGGCCGAAATACGTCCGTCATTTACGGACGTAATTAGTGTGTGTGCACATACCCTAAATAGTCACTGTCCAGGGTGTTGAAAGAGTTAACTGATCGGCAGTAACTGTTTCAGTACCCTGGACAGTGACTACCGATCACAGTACCTGTAAAAAAAAAGACGTTCATACTTACCGAGAACTTTCTGCTTCCTCCAGTCCGGTCTCCTGGCCGTTGCCTTGGTGACGCGTCCGTCTCGACATCCGGCCCGACATTCATTGATGACGATGCAGCCCATGTGAGCGCTGCAGCCAATCACAGGCTGCCGCGGCCTCTGCAGCCAATCACAGGCTGCAGAGGCCTCTGCAGCCAATCACAGGCTGCCGCGTCAGAAAAGGTCGGACTGGAGGAAGAAGAGGGACTCGTCAACAAGACAACGACCGGGTACGTATGAAATGCTTTTTATTTTATTTTTAATCAGCAGCCTCTTTTCTCTATCAGTGATTGATAGAGATAAGTGGCTGCCGATTTGTATAATGTTTTTGACCGGGTTCGGTCAAAACGGGTTCGGCCGAACCCGGTGAAGTTCGGATTCGCTGCGAACCGAACTTTACCGGAAGTTCGGACCGAAACCAGGTTCGGTTGTCCCGGTTCGCTCATCTCTAATCACCAATGTTTTCCTTATATTTCTTCTCTGGTTGCTCCCATCTCTGCTCTTACTAAAAAGGTGTTATTGCTAAAAACTAGACTGAAGTCGACTTAACTTTAAATAGGTCTTCTCTTCTGCCTCAGTTCTCCTCAGGGGATACCAACAAATAATATGTTCTAGAAGTAGATGCTTCATTAGTAGGAGTAGGTGCAGTTCTCTATCAGAAAGGAGATACAGATAAAACCATTTCCTGTGGGTTTTTCTCCAGAGGTTTATCCCCAGCCAAAATTAATTATAGAACTGATGACCACAAACTCCTGCCATGAAGTTGCCACTCAAAGAAAGAAGACATTTATTAGAAGGAGCTTGTCACCTCATCACCATTTACATAGACCATAAAAATACACTGTACCTTCAGACGGCACATCATTTAAAATCATGTCAGGCTCATTAGGCTTTGTTCTTCTCTCGATTAAGTTTTCCTCTATTACCAATAAGCAGACAAGAACGTCAAGGCTGATGCGTTATCTTGCTCATTTAAGTATGAAAATCAAGATCTTGAATCACAATACGTTGACTTGAATCATATTTTGTAGGTTGCTCCAGCTGAAATA
Source organism: Rhinoderma darwinii (assembly GCF_050947455.1). Lineage (NCBI taxonomy): Eukaryota > Metazoa > Chordata > Amphibia > Anura > Rhinodermatidae > Rhinoderma > Rhinoderma darwinii. The sequence continues at coordinate 389,163,884 of NC_134688.1, read as the reverse complement.
AAAATGTTCCTCCTGGAAAGACTTTTGTACATTCTAACCAAGGTAAATTAATTCTTAATTGTGGTCATTCTTCTGGACCAAAAGCTAGTGTAGTGGCAGCAAGGTCATTCTTCTAAGTTCTTGGGACATCTTGGAATACAGAAAACAGAAAACTCAAGACTTAGTCTCTTGTCACTACTGGTAGACTTCTCTGTCCTGGGTCCTTAAGAATTGCACTGCAGGTTGCACCCCATGTGTTTTAAACAAAGCTTCACACCAAAGGCCTGCAGGGATTCTTCTTCCCTTGCCTAAATATATATATATACACACACACACCGACCAGCCATAACATTAAAACCACTGACTGGTAGAGTGAATAACATTGATTATTTTACTACAATGGCACCCGTTAAGTAATGGGATATATTAAGCAGCAAGTTAACAGTCAGTACGAAATACACTGGGGGAATAGATGACAGGATCTTGGGCATCCAAGGCTCATTGATGAATGTGGGGAGTGGAAATTAGCCCGTCTGGTCTGATCCAACAGAAGAGCTACTATAGCACAAACTGCTAAAATAGTTTATTCTGGCTGTGATTGAAAGGTGTCAGAACACAGTGCATCACAACTTGCTACATTTTGGGCCTGCATAGTTGCAGACCGGTTAAGGTTCTCCAGATCTCAATCAGATTAAGCATTTGTGGGATGTGTCAGCCAAGCAATGGAGCTGCACAGTAAGAAAATCCTATATGGCGGGGGCTGACTTCCAGGCAAAAGACACCTTCACCTACAGCGTGGATATATATATATATATATATATATATATATATATATGTGTGTGTGTGTGTGTGTGTGTGTGTGTGCATTTCAATGATCAGCAGATATTCTACTATTTAAAACAAACTTTTATCTAACTATGGAATACTGTTTGACGTATTACACATTGATAAGCTAATGAGTTGCATTGTGTTGGATTGGCTTTTGGATTGCATGACATAGTCTTCCTTTGTATGTTTTGTAAATTCAGATCTTTAATCACTCTCCAATTTGTAATCATTGTATTCTAAATGAAGGGATTGAGTAATTATATATCTTTTGGCTGCCTCTGTTAGCCCTCAATTTCTTGCGTGCAACACTAAATGTGATTCATAGTTCTTCAAGGGTTTCAACATTCACTGCTTGACAGTGAATTTGGTATTCATAATGTAAAAGAATGTAAAACAGTATATAATTTTAATATATACTTATTGGATGGCCCTGTATTATATTAAAGCATAACGTATTTAAAGGCCAGGAATACCTTTGATGTGGAAAAAAATATTATTATATATGTGAGTGGTTATTTGGGGTTTAAAAAGTTTCACTAAGTTTTGAACTGCAATTTCCATTTCTTCATTAGTTTTCAGACCCCCTGATTTGCAGATCGCAACCTGCTCCTAGATTCAAACTTTGCTCATGTGATAATAATCTTCCCATTAATACATGCTGGATTTGTGTTCCCATGTGTCCAGGATGCTGCTGCCTTCATAAGCTCTCATATACAAGAACTGCTTCATTCCTGTACTGATTTTTCCTTCTAACATAATCCCTGTGTGTTCTCTCCCCTGTATCAACACAGACACTTATGCTGCATGTTTGCATGTGACCCCTCCCCCTGCCACTGCATATTCTGCCATGTGTTCTCTCTTTCCATTCTATACTGATACAGAACAACCCGTGGGATTCCACCACTGCATACTTGCTGTGGGTTCTTTCCTACCGATCAGCGACCTGTGTGATTGTCCCCATCATGTGGCAGATTCTGCTGTGGGTTTCCTCCTCCCTATCTAATACAGTTTATTCTGCTATGTAGAACAACATCCTCCTCTTCCTGCTGTTATCTTTAATATTGAGAAAATGGATGGTGAAAAGAGAAAAAGTAGGTTGTGTCAGCCCTGAGCTGACAAAGGCCAGGAGCAGTAGGCTGTCAGATCGATGTCAGAAGCAGCAGCACAGCTAGCTATGAACAAGAGCTGCACAGATTCTACAGTAACAAAATGGTAGAAAGTTGGGAAGCAAATGATCATTAAAAATAATATTTTGTACAAAAGTGTATAAATTCTTTAATAATTAACATTATTAATGCATGCATCTAATTATCATCCATAGATAGATATCGGAAAGCTGTGTTTACATTCATTGGTAGTATGTAAGGTTGGAAGAAAGTATGGCTCATCATTGCTGAGTTTTTGTTTAAATCTATGAATCAAGAATGTTAGAATTTTCTGTACTTTAACTCAGGGGTTGATCTGTGCCCCGAGAATTAAAGTGGTCTATGGAGTTAATCAAAAAGTACCGGGGGGGGGGGGATGGAATGCAATGGAAAAAAAGGCATTATTCACCCGACAGATCCCACAGCATTTCAGTGCAGGTCCTTAGTCTACAGAGACGTCTTTTGGCGTTGCTGTAGAAAAATCTTATAAGCGCTCCAGCGAGCACTCATTCTCGAAGAAAGAGCTGTTACTAACAGCTCCTGAACTTAGAGAAGCCTAGTGAATACAGCTGGGATTGGAGAAATCTCTGACCCCAGCTGTTTAATCCTTTGATCGCCGTGGACCGAAAATTGGGTGATGCGATCGAGGACTGGGGGAACAACATGCAGTCCTAGAAAGTACCCATATTTTTTCTGCCCTTGGTCAACTATAGGTTCACCTATTAGAATTTATCCCTTTCAGTTTGGGTTATCTGTTCTGTTATCAGATTCACTTCTGCTCATAAAGGGAGGGACTCTAATAACATTTTAGACAAGCCACAAGGAAATAAAATTCCTTGTATTTTTTCATTTCAGCATACACAGGCTAAATACAGGTTCCTGAAAATGTTGGCTTTTATTCAGATGACAAATTAGTAGCAAAGTTAAGATTTTCCAACCACTGCTTTGCAACATTATTAGAAGTGCTCGTGCTCATTTTATTGCAATAATAATTGAAAATCAATGTGTTACAAATTCATAGCTGCAGCTGTCACCAGCATATTGAGCAGATGATACTCAAGGACAGTTAAGCATTAAAAATATTTGACTTTATAAGGTTCTGTATATATTTTTTTACACTTCTCTATTAGGCTTTATTCACAAAATGTTTGGGCACTATGTTTAGCTTACATATTTAAACAATGTGATGTGAACCTAGACTTACCCTGCAAGTATAGGTAAATGTAGTTCAAGAGGTTGTCCCTCTAGCCATATCTATCATCTATCCAAATGATGTAACATTTCAGAAGATTTGTGTTTTAAGATGAGGTTGCCCTTTGGTCTTTTTATTTTAGATAGTTGTTATTGTATGTTTAAAACACCTACAATATTTATATCCTTGAATTTAAGATGCTAAGACATGCACTTATGAATAAAAAGCACTAAAAATTAAATAACATTTAAAAGATGCAAATCTTGAACCTGGTGCATCAATTCTACCATCTTTGTTGAGCATCATTGAAGAAGGTGACATTGCAATGGAATTGGAAGCATAAGGTGACTACAGCATAAAACAATAATTCCTTCCTTACCTATAAAATATATTGAGGAACAGTTACATAAAGTTACAAGACCTAGTTAAAATGTTGTAAAGTATATAGTATATTCAACCTTTAAGCCTCAAAAATTTTCCCTTCGCCACTTACCGACATCCGCCTCATATGTTTGGTGGAAGTCGGAAGGGGAAGTAAGGGGTGGGAACAGACGCTGATATTACAGCTGGCACCTTGCTCTAACAGCCGGGATCGGAAATAACTCTGATCCTCGCAATTTAAACACTTAGATGCCTCAATAAAAAAAAATGACAGTGGCATATAATCGGTTAAACCAAGGGGAGCCCTTTGTCACCCCAACAACCTTCCTGCAACGCAATCAGAAGATGCCGATCAGTTGTCATGCACGGTCTGCCATGTTAGTACTCCTCTTAAGCCCTGCTAGAGTCAGAGCTCAATATCATAACGCTAATAGAACAACACACTGCAATACATAAATATATACGTAAATGAAAATAAAAAATGTCGGATTTGCTGTTTTTGCTCACCTTGCCTTCCAAAAAAACGTTGTATCTAATCCAAAAAAGGTAGTAATAAAAACTACAGCTCATCCTGCAAAAAAAGAAAGCCCACCCATAGCTCCATTGACAACAAAGTAAAAAGTTATGAGTTTTAGAATGTGGTAACACAAAATACTTTCTTTTTTCTAACAAACAATTTTTATTATTTAAAAGTAGTAAATCATAAAACAAATATATAAATTTGGTACTTGCTTTAGGGTGGATTCAGACGAACGTGTTTTGCGTCCGTGCTGGCAGTGGACCTAGAGAAGTACTACGTACTGCGTAAAACTCGCGACATGTTCTATTTGTCAGCGTTTTTCGCGCATCACGCACCCATTGAAGTCAATGGGTGCGTGAAAATCACGCATGCCCCACGGAAGCACTTCCGTGGGACAAGCGTTATACGCGCAATAACAGTAAAAGAATGAATGTAAACAGAAAAGCACCACGTGCTTTTCTGTTTACAAACATCCAAACGGAGTGTCATAAAGATGGCGGCTGCGCGAAAAGCACTCAGTCGCGCATCCATATGAACAGGGCACACGGAGCTGTCAAGTGCCTTTTGCGCACGCAAAACGCCGCGGTTTTTGCATGCGCAAAAACGGCACGTTCGTCTGAATCAGCCCTTAAGGATATATCGAGAAAATAACCTAGTGCAAGTATAAAAAACTATTTTTTAACTCTATATATTAAAAAAAGGATAACTCATTGTACAGTTTATTTATAAGTAAATTTCCAAAATTATAGATAGGTTAAACTAATAGACTAAAAACACATATAATGAAATATGTTACCATCAAAAGTCTATTATTTAAAATATTATTATAGCACTATGTTTAACAATTTGGCCTCGAGATTTGATCTTTTCTTAATAATTTATATTTTACATTTATTGCTGGCTAATTTAAGTCCAAGATCAGAGTTTTCATAATTATGCCTTAGGCATTTAACATACAGTTCTATCTATGGTGTGGAGATTCCCAAAATAAAAGTATGTCTGTTTTCCTGGTATTCTATCACAGACCATTTAAAGTTTTTGCCTGTAGGCAACAAGAGAGATAAAAGCTTATCAATGTCTTTAATCTATGGCCCATCGCATGTAGAACTTTAAAAATAAAATAAAAAATGAACTGTAAAGTAAATCATGCTATCAAAACAACTTTATGAATACAAGTAAATTTAAGAAAGGGTAGGAATTAGTCATCTGGAAAAAAGTACTATTAAATCTACAGTATATGAATGTATTATTCTTGTCATTTTTTCCTTGTCAAGCTTCAAAGCGGTGAAGGATTTCATATGAATATTTTAAGACATTTAACTTGGTTAGGGTACACTTCTATGGCTTCTCAAAATAATGTTGTTGATGATGATAATCGTGACATAATAAGAACATCAACAATGATAATGTGATGATGATGATGATGATGATGATGATGATGATGATGATGATGATGCTGATGATAAAAACAACAATAAATATAATAATAATAATAATAATAATAATAGTGGTGATGGCAATTTTCATAATAGAGAATATTATACTGATTAAAAAAGGGGACATCACATGTCCCATTTTTGGATTTAGGCCCTAGTCCTACTGGTAATCTAAATTGTCATACACTTATTCCATAAAAATAGCTTGTTCATTAAAAAAGTAAAAAGTTTGTCGGCATTAAAACATTACACCCATGAAGAACAGTATAAATTTGGTTTCCTCTTTGGCCACCACCATTCTATGAAGGCTTTTTACTACATTTTTGAATTTTACTGATTGCCATTCGAGTCCAGATGGCCACAAGAGCAAGTCTGTGCTCACAGTTAAGTCTGGGATTCAGTCAGAATTCTAGTTGACCTCACTTTTCTTCCACACTTAAATTGAAAGCCATTTGTAGTTTTGAAGTTGACCTTTACACAAAAAGAAAACTAAGTTGTCGTGAGAGCGCTTGTCGTTTCTTAAGGCCACGTTCAGACATGGCGGAATTGCTGTTGAATTCCTCTAGGGACAGTCCGCAGTGGAATTCTGCAGCAGCCAGTTTTTACATTTGTTTCTATACATTCTTAGGAAACTTAGTTCAGACGTTGCGGAAATTAACTGCGGAAATTAGGCTGCGGTGCAGAATTTTCCCTCCGCAGCATGCACATTATATTGTGGAGAAGCAGCGGAATCTCACTGCGGATTTCAGCCTTTGCAATGCAAAAATTTAAATCTGTGGCAAGTCCGCTGTGATATCTGCAATGTCTGAATTACCTGTTAAATATGCAAATATTGCTGCAGATTCGTTGCGTAATTGCCCTGATACTGCACCAATATTTGCAGCTGAAAAATTCTGCCACGTCTGAACGTGGCCTAAGGCCCCATGCACACGACAGCATGCAGTATTTTTCCCCTTCCGTAAATACTGGCGTAAATACGGGTCCTTTGTCACCCATATTTAACCCCTATTTACGGACCCGTTTTCTCTGCTTCTCTTTACACGTAGGGAGAGATAGTGCACTTCACTAATCGGCAGCCCCTTCTCTCTATCCAGCACTGATAGTGACAAGAGGCTGCTGATCAGTGCTGGATAGAGAGAAGGGACAGCCCCTTCTCTTTGTCCAGCACTGATCGCCAGCCTCCTCTCTCTACCCAGCGCTGATCGACAGCCTCTTGTTTCTATCAGTGCTGGATAGAAAGAAGGGGCAGCCCTTTCGGGCAGAGATTCCGCAGCAGAACGCAGCGATAGAAAGAAAAAGAAGTTCATATGTAGCCCAGCCGTTGTCTTGGTGACGCATCCCTCTTTTGACATCCAGTCCGACCTCCCTGGATGACGCAGCAGTCCATGTGAGAACTGCAGCATGTGATTGGCTGCAGCAGTCACATGGGATGAAACGTTATCCCAGGGGGCCGGACTGGAGGAAGAAGCAGGGAGTTCTGGGAAAGTATGAACTTTTTTTTGTTGCAGGTTTTTGAAGGAAACATTACAAATCTATATTGTGAGCACCGCCCATGGTACTCACTGTCCAGAGGTAGTCACTGTCCAGGGTGTGGAAAGAGTTACTGCCGATCAATGCAGCAGCCCCTATGCTCTATCCAGCACTGTTTAACTCTTTCAGCGCCCTAGAGAGTGACTACCACTGGACAGTGAGTACCATGCGTAGCAACACTCCCATAATTACGGGTGCACACATGTAGCCACCCGTAATTACGGGAGCCCCATAGACTTCTATGGGCCTGCCCGTGCCGCAATTACGGCCTGAAATAGGACATGTTCTATATTTTTCAACAGCCCGGGCACCTTCCCGTAAGCAAACGGGAGGGTACCCGTGGCCAATAGAAGTCTATGGGTCCGTAATTATGGCCGTTTTTACGTTCGTGTGCATGGGGCATAACTGTGTGTTGTGTATTTTCCTCCCATGTTAACCAGTTCTGCTTCTAAATTACTTTTCCTCCGGTAAGTGCATCCTAGCAGATTATGGTATCTATGGTTAACAGTGAAGGAGCTATGAAGCTCTGGTCCCTGGTCAGCTAACAAATTAGGAACGTATCATGTCTGATCCCTCCTCCTTTTGCTCCCTAGTCCCCCCTCCCCTACTCTTCCTATCAGCTTTTGCAGTTAAGAAAATTCATAGCCTGATCTTTTAGAATGAAAAGCTAAGAAATTAAAATAAAATATCAGTCTTTTACTAACAGTACTCATAAGGCACATCTCTACATGAAGTTTCCTACAGATAACATTACATCCACTTTAAGATTTACACTTGTACCTAATCCAAACCAGGAAAATATAAGAATTATTATTCATCCTCCACCTAAGTTTTCAGTTGACACAATGGGCCTCAAAACTGTCAAACAGTAAGGCCTCATGCACACGAACATATTTTTTTCCTCCAGTAAATACTGGCGTAAATACGGGTCCTTTGTCACACGTATTCGACCCGTATTCCACCAGTATTTACGGACCCGTGCCAGTAAATACGGGTCCGGTGTCACCAGTATCCCACCCGTATTTACGGATCCGTTTTCCCTGCACTAATCAGCAGTCCCTTCTCTCTATCAGTGCTGGAAAGAGAGAAGGGGCAACCCTTTCAGGCAGAGTTTCCGCAGCGATTGTAAGTAAAAGAAGTTCATATGTACAATTGTCTTGGTGACTCGTCCCTCTTTTGACATCCAGCCCGACCTACCTGGATGATGCGGCAGTCCATGTGACCGCTGCAGCCTGTGATTGGCCTGTGATTGGCTGCAGCGGTCACATTGGATGAAACGTCATCGCGGGAGGCTGGACTGGAGGAGGAAGCAGGTAAGTTAACTTTTAATACTATTAACTCCAGCGGTAGTCACTTTCCTGGGTGCTGAAAGAGTCACTGCCGATCAGTTAACTCTTTCAGCACCCTGGACAGTGGCTATCTCCTGACATCGCCTAGCAGCGCTCCCGTAATTACAGGTGCACACACGTAGCCACCCGTAATTATGGGAGCCCCATAGACTTCTTTGGGCCTGCCCGTGTCATTAATACGGACTGAAATAGGACATGTTCCGTATTTTTCAACGGCACAGGCACCTTCCCGTAAGCATACGGGAAGGTACCCGTTGCCAATAGAAGTCTATGTGCCCATAATTACGGCTCATAATTACGGGCGTTTTTACGTTCGTGTGCATGAGGCCTAAAACTGTCTTTGTTGTCCATAGCAACCAATCAGAGCTCAGCATTCACTTTTACATAGCAGTTTAAGAAATGAAAGCTGAGCTTTGATTTGTTTCTATGGGCAACAAAGACAGTTATAATCTTAGACATTTTTTATAAAGGAGGCCCTTTGTAACTAAGTGCACGACCAGGCTAAAATAAATCCTCGAAAACAGTATCATTTAAATAGTTTCTCTAATACTCAGCCATTCCTCTCCAGACATGTCTAACCTCCTTATTAAGCACTGGGAAGTATACGTCAAACTTCATTATCTGGCCATTATCAGGGCTGCCATCAGGGCAGTATGGCTGATACTGCCATCAGGAGCCTAATCACAAAGATAAGAAAAAGGGTCGAGACGCCCGCTGCATGTTAGAAACTTTAACTGTCAGAGTGGCTTGGGTTCATGACCCTTTGATGTTGGGAGATGAAGACCGCCCAGTTGTCAATTTATTCATGAATTAGCATATCAGCTGCCGTAATGAATGGGGCTGATTGCGTGAGAATGGAGGCTGATTGCGGGGAATTGGAAATACCTAAGAACATTAAATAAACGGCACTGGAAACAGGACAAAAGCAGCCATCCAGATATCGTGGCAGGTTAACTTTTCTGGGGACATGACAGGTCGTTTGTAAGGACACAGGCATTTTTTTTTTTCGTTTTAGTTTTTACCTCCCCACTTTCTGAAAGCGATTACTTTAGTATTTTTCCATCAAGATAGCCATATGAGGGATTTTTATTGGTACTATTTTGGGGGCCATACAACATTCTTGATCACATTTTATTTAAAAAAGTGTGGGGAATCAAGTTTACCTCTCCCCAATTTTGTCCTACTGCGTTCACACTGCAGGTTAAATACTATGATACTTTAATACTTCAGACTTGAACGACCATGGCAATACCAATTATGTTTATTTTTTTTTATTATTTACATATTATTTTTAATTTTCACTTATTTTTATTTCTTTTTTATTTTATGTATTTCAGTATATTGCCTTAATCTGTGCTCTACTATTAAGTACTGCCTCTTGCAAGGCTTAATAGTAGATAACAGAAGGATGCGCTAGGCCCCCGGCTTCCATGGCAACTGATCGACACCCTGCAATTCCGTCGCAGGGTGCAATAGGGGGACAGAGGGAGCCTCCTCCCTCTGTTTAACTGCTCAGGTGCCACTGTTGCTATTGACCGGCGCATCTCAGGGTTTAAATGGCCGATATATGAGTTATCTTGGATCCTGGACGTTTGCAGGAAAGCATTAGCTGTATGAAACATCCAGCTGACTTAGCTCCTGAGCCTACGCTACGTGACAGTGCACATTCACCATACATGTACGGCAGATGTCGCTAAGGTAGCTTGTGAGTAGGGCCCCAGCTTTGGTTACTTTGGAAAGAGGAACAGGCGCTGCAATGTATTAGGGCACATTTATTTTTCCCCCAAACCCCTACCGCAATGGCCTTGCTCCCAATGTTCTCACACTTGCCAGCTTTTGAACCTTGTGACCAAGGCCCCAGCGTTAGAGGCATGAGTAGGGAGCCGGGAGCGTTAAGTACATAGGGGTCATGTCATGGGTCTGAATTAATTAAGGGGTGTGGTCTAGGGTCTAAAGAGAGTTTAAGAGAGTGGGCTGGAATCTGAATTCATTTAGGGGTGTGGAGTCTGAATTAATTTTGTCCCCTGGTCTGGGGTCTCTGCAGGTGACAAAAGGAGGAGGAGGTGAATACATCGTTCTGGCATTTCAAGGCATTAGGAGAACCTAAAGCCTGCCGGAGCCATAAACAGCAGCCAGGGCTGCATCTTGGTGAGTGACTGTAGCAACAGAAGCAGTAGCTTCAGTGCATTTTTTTTTCCTGAACACCCGCACAGAGCCCATGCACTACTACTGGCTCGCCTATGCCCCCCACAAAGCCCTGTCCCATCTGTCATCTGTCTCCCCCTGCCACTTCACAGCTCCCATATAAGTTTGCATCTCCTACTGGCCCCCTCCCATCTCTACTACTTTTCAGTTCCCCCAGCCCTATCCTCCCCGCACTGAGACCTGAGATACCTATTCTCTTTTCCTTTTCCCCTTAGAGAGACCCTGCCCATCTACTCTCTTTGCCCTGCCACTCCACAGTGCCTCTGTCAATTTGCTTTACACTCCTGCCATTTTCTGTCTACAGCTTTCCCATTAATTAGGGTGAACAAACTCCTTGGCTGTATGGGGCCCATAAATTTCTGATGGCATCCATAGTTGTTATATTTCCTAGTCACCAGTATACTTCCTGGCCACTTCTCTCTTTCCACACTCTGTTCTAGTATCTTATTATTGTGTTTCTCAATGGCCTTGTCCCTCAAGCAATGCAAAGTCTGAGCTGATGCTTTAATATTTTTAATATTTGGTGGATCCATTTTTGTGATTCTGCATGACAAACACTTTTTTATCAACACCAATCTCACAACTGATTTCTAAATAGCATGCCTGGCACAAACATTGATGTAAATGGAGTTCTTCTCCCCTTCCAGTATTTTGGGATAGCTTTGTTATTCCTCCGACTTTTGGCTGAAAAGTAATGTCTCAGCGCAGGTTAAATATAATTAATAAATCAGAAGAAAAGCTAATTCTGAAGTATAAAGTTCTAGGAAGGGATGGGAAGGTGAGAATGTTAGCTAAAACTAATACGGTCAAGATGTGTTAATCAGTCCACCTCCCTTCCATCATAGGATAAAGTTACAAAAACAACACTACATTGCAGTTTCCCCATTTCAACTTCTCTATATTACCTACAGTATATCTACTTTGTTAGTATGTTGTCATTTCTTTGTTACATTCCCCCCTCTCCCACATTATGAGTTTTGTTCTCCTAACCTGATTCTACAATCCAATGGCTCTCTTCATTTCAAATTGTAATGTATTATATACACATGGCAAGAAAGCTGTTTTCTAAATATTTTAGTATTAGAAATCATTGCTTTTGCAGCAAGTGCTCTGAAATATAAATCAAGTCAACAATATCCAGGCCAGAGAAATTTCACCTTAAAAAAACATTAGAATTTGATTATTATTTGAAAATATAAAACATTCTGTAATTTATGTTTAATTTAAAATTAAGAATAACAAGTAGAATCATTGCATGTTTCTAGTGTGAACTACTTTATTACATTAAATATTCTGTTCATTTCCTAGGAAAACCTGACTGCACAATGTCTTCCATACTGATTGACCAGCTTTAAATCTTAGATTCCTTTACTTATTCCTATGACTGAGAGCATGTATATATTTCTTGCCATACACACATTCTCAAGTCACCTAGTGCTCTGTATGTGGTTATTAGAAGCTGGTTCAACATCAAAGAATACTTTTGATCTATCAGGCCCCTTTTGAGAATCAGCAGGATGCTTTAAGTCAACCCCTACCCGCACCATGGCCTAACTGTACGTCGTGGTGAGGGCTAACGTTCTGCACCTCGATGTACAGTTACAGTTACAGCAGCTGTGCCCGTGCCATTAGCAGTGGGTGGTACCTGTACTATACAGCTGACTACCTATTTCAAAGGCCAAAATCAGAGATAACTCCTATTCCGGATGTTTGTCCCTTTAGATGCAGCGGCAAAATAGCGACAGCTGCATCTAAAGAGTTTCAAAAAGAGAGAGGGCTCCCTCTGTTTCCCCATCGGCACCCCCTGCGATGAGGATGTTGACACATTCTTTAAACTGCACGGTGAACAGCATAAAACTCTCCCGCAAAAAATTACTGTGGAATTGCTATTTTTCCCACTCCCCCCCTAAACAAAATTATGCAAGCGAATTAATAATCTATATGTAGTTCAAAAAGGTTCATTTAAAAATATGACTAGTCCCGCAAAAAAAAAAAAGGTCATATGGCTGCAACATAAAAATAGAAAAGTTATGGCTCTTTGAATGTAATGGCATAAAAACGTAACCACTTCAGGACCGCCAACTGTAAATATATGTCTATATTTGCTGGGCTTTGTGCAGAACCGACATAAATTTAAGCCCTTTCTTCTGCTTGCGTTTATGTCTTCCATAGCAGCCCCAACACCATGATTGGGATGTTACGAACAGCCCCAGCGCCTAAAAACATCATTGGGTCCAGAGTGCTTTGGGCCCCAATCGCGTGATCACTATGACAACCCATCATGACACTCGAAGGTAAAGTTTGTTGCACTTAATTATACTCCTGTCGTTTGTCCTGTATAAAATTCTCTTTCTCCTCACATCTCCTGTAAGAGTAAAATCTGAGGAGAGAGAAGCTGTTACATAGAACAGTCATACATTTGGCGGATCCTGCCATTTTAAGGGCTCTGTGATGGCACTACGTCACGTTGTAATGAACTGGATCAGGTTGTCTTTTTTCCAGTCCGACCCTATACTGTAATAGTGAACTGAAGTAAAATGAAGCTTCTGGGGAGTGTGATCAACTAATATTAAAATGGGCTGTGCACATGTTGAGATATAGCGGTGTCATACATCAGACGATGTGCATATATTTGGCATCATCTTAACATTATACATTTTTAGGGTTAAATATTGTTCATTGAACAAATCACCTTAGAAGAGAATATGAAAATAATGAGAAAAAGTTAATTATTGTTCCTGTTTCTGCCCTTTTTTACCTTCATAAGACCTAAAAAATAAAAAGATATTGCCAACAAAATGTTAAAGCCCTATTTGTCCCGCAAAAAAATAAACAAACATATTTCGGTAGACTAAGAAATAAAAAATAAAATTCCCTTTAGAAGTCAGCATTCCGAGATGTAAAATTTTGCTCTGGGCTTCAAAACCCAAAACATAAAAGAGGTCAAAATGTTTTTTCATGAAGATTGCTATGATTGTACAAAAGTAGTAAAACATAAAAAAAAAACTATACATATTTGGTAACGCTGTAATCGTAGTAATAAATAGAACAATGGTAACGTTATTTCGGCAAACAATAAACAGCATCATTTTAAAACATAGAAAAACAATGGCAGAATTGCTATTTTTCTTCCATTCCCCTTCAGAAAAAACTAATAGAAGATAGTCAATAATTTTCATTAACCCCTTAAGGACGCAGGCACTTTTGGACCATATGACACAGCCTCATTTTTTAAATCTGACATGTGTCACTTTATGTGGTAATAACTCCAGAATTCTGTTACCTATCCGAGCGATTCTGAGAATGTTTTCTCGTGACATATTGTACTTTATGTTAGTAAAAAAGTTTGGTCGATAAATTCAATATTTATTTGTGAAAAACACCAAAATTTAGAGAAAATTTGCAAAAATTTGCATTTTTCTAAATTCAAATGTATCTGATTGTAAGACAGATCATAATACCACACAAAATAGTGACTTGTTAACATTTCCCATATGTCTACTTTATGTTTGCATCATTTTTTGAACATCCTTTTATTTTTCTAGGACGTTACAAGGCTTATAAGTTTAGCAGCAATTTCTCATATTTTCAAGAAAATTTCAAAAGGCTATTTTGTCAAGGACCAGTTCAGTTCTGAAGTGGCTTTGAGGGCCTTATATATTAGGAACCCCCACAAATCACCCCATTTTAAAAACTGCACCCATTAAGGTATTCAAAACAGCATTTAAAACGTTTCTTAACCCTTTATGCGTGTCACAGGAATTAAAGCAAAGTGGAAGGGAAATTTGCAAATTTAATTTTTTTTGCAGAAATTCCATTTTAATCCATTTTTTCCTGTAATACTGAAGGTTTTTACAAGAGAAACACAACTGAATATTTATTGCCCTGATTCTGCAGTTTTTTAGAAATATCCCACATGTGGCCCTAGTGTGCTAGAGGCCTGAAACAAAAGCCCCAAAAGCAAAGGAGCACCTAGTGGATTTTTCAGCCTTCCTTTTCTTAAATTATATTTCAGGCACCATGTCAGGTTAGAAGAGGTCTTGTGGTGCAAAAACAAAGGAAACCCCCCAAAAGTGACTCCATTTGGGAAACTACACCCCTAGAGGAATTAATCTAGGGGTGTAGTGACTATTTTGATCACACAGGTATTTCAGAGATTTCATTAGAATTAGGAAGTGAAAATGAGAAATTACATTATTTTCCAATAAGATGTAGCTTTAGGTCAAAATGTTTCATTTTCTCATTAAATAAAGGAGAAAAAGCACCATAACAACTGCAAAGCAACTTCTCCAGAGTACGGAAATACCCCATATGTGGTAATAAACCACTGTATAAATACACATCAGGGCTCAGAAGGGAAGGAGCGCCATTTAGCTTTTGGAGTACAGATTTTGCTGGATTAATTTCTCTTCACCATGTCACATTTGTAAAGCTCCTAAGGTACCAGTACAGTGGTAACCCCAAAAAGTGACTCCATTTATGAAACTACACCCCCTAGAGTAATTCAACTAGGGGTGTAGTGAGCATTTTGACCCCCCAGGTGTTTCATAGATTTCATTAGAATTGTGCAGTAAAAATTTAAAATTACATTTTCTTCCACTTAGATGTAGCTTTAGGTCAAAATGTTTCATTTTCTCATCAAATAAAGGAGAAAAAGCACTGTAACATTTGTAAAGCAACTTCTCCAGAGTACGTAAATACCCCATATGTGGTAATAAACCACTGTATGAATACACATCAGGGATCAGAAGGGAAGGATCGCCATTTGGCGAGCAGATTTTGCTAGATTGGTTTTTCTGCACCATGTCGCTTTTGCAAAGCCCCTTAGGTACCAGTACAGTGGAAACTCCACAAAAGTTACTCCATTTGGCAAACTACACCCATTGAGGAATTCATCTAGGGGAGTAGTGAGCATTTGACCCAACAGGTGTCTCATAGATTTTATTACAAATGGGCAGTGAAAATGAAAAATTACATTATTTTCCAATAAGACGTAGCATTATAGAAGACTTAGAGAAAAAGAAGTCATTACGCCACAGGTATGATAAAAAATTAACACATTTTATTAGGACATACAATACAAAATACTGATATATAAAATTCAAAAAAGGATCCGAATAAAGGAAGGAACGCAGTGTGGTGGCTTCAAGAAAAATAGAAGTTGGGGTATTGAGCCCACCAAAACAGAATTCCCTGGCAGTAATTCACTATCTGATATAGATCACAGCTAACACAGTCTGGGCAGTATGATACAAGCGTAACTATAAATGAATGATGACAGCAAAGTTATAAAAATTTACAGAGAGAGAAAGTCACTCAATGACCATATATTTCAAAAATTGCTAAGATGCAAAAGATTTATTTCCATAGTTAGTTTACGCTTTAAATAAATAGAAATAGACCAGGACCAAAGTGTCGTAATGAGAATGGAGTTGCCAGAGAAAGAGTCAAGTGTGCATAGCCTGTATAGATCGCAATAGATCTATATATAACATAAGGAGTATAAAGGTAGGCTTACCCATAAAGGTGAACGTTGTAATGGCCCCACACTGCAGCCTGAAAAGGCTTTTCAGGCTGCAGTGTGGGGCCATTACAACGTACCACCGTAGACACACATCCCATAAATTGTTAAGCGGGTTCTCCAGAATACAGCAACACCCCATATGTGGTCATAAATTGCAGTTTGGGCACACTGCCAGGCTCAGTTGGACCACCATTTGGCTTTTGTAGCACAGATTTTGCTTGGTGTTTTACTGGTATTTCAGCTTATAATGTGGGGGCATATGTAAGCTGGGCGGAGTACATCAGGGTATATGTAAGCTGGGCGGAGTACATCAGGGTATAATGTAAGCTAGGCGGAGCGCAACAGGTCATAATAGGATGATGTAATAATGGGGTGAATGAAGAATCCATGGATTGGTGTGGTATGCTTTGACCCAATCCTTTATGCACAGTCTGGGTTATTGGGTATTATACAAAATAGCTGCGCTCCAGTATTGCCTTATATTTGACTTCTTCACTAGTCCTATAAGCCGCACAAGGCCCTAAAGTTTCCTCATCTCCGCTGCGTCTACAGGGTCCACCTGTGGGGTCCAGCAAATGATGATGTAGGGTATTTAGTGAAATTCTACTGGACCTAAAAAATTAGTCTGGGCCGTCATTTAGCATCATTTTGCATCATTGCGTTTTGAGAGTCATAACGTGTTATTTTTCTGTTGACGGTGATGTGTGAGGGCGCGTTTTTTGTGGAACGAGCTGTAATTTTTATTGGTTCCATTTTGGGGTACATGAGATTTTTTTTTATCACTATTTATTCCATTTTTTGGGAGATGGAGAAAGCAAAAACCAGCCATTCTAGCACGTTTTTTTTTTGTTTTTTTTTTACAGTGTTCACCGTGCAGTATAAACAACATGTTAACTTTATTCTGTGGGGCGAAACGATTACAGCGACACCAAATTTATATCGTTTTTTTACGTTTCACTACGTTCCCACAATAAAAATACTCTTTTCTAAAAAAAAAATCATGTTTTAGAGTCGCCATTTTCTGACAGCCATACCTTTTTTATTTTTTAGTTGATATCGCTGCGGGAGGGCTTGTTTTATGTGTAGCAAACTGTAGTTTCTATTGGTACCATTTTGCGTTACTTGCAACTTTTTGATCACTTTTTATTACATTTTTTTTGAGACAAGATGACCAAAAAATAAAATGCTGTCTTTTACCGTGCGGTAAAAATAATGTGACATTTTTATAGATCAGGCCGTTCTGAACGCGGCAATACCTATTATGTATAGTTTTTTTTTTTCATGTTTTCATTTTTTTTCTAATAATAAAGGAGTTGATCAGGGAAACAGGGCGATTATTGTTTTTATTAGTTAAAACTTTTATTTCTATTTCTTTCACATTATTTTTACTTTTTTCACTTTTTCTTTTACACTGACCTGGGGACTTGAAGATCTGGTCTTCTGATCCCCGATACAATACACTGCACTACTTATGTAGTGCAGTGTATCATAACTGTCATTCATCAGCTGACAGTTAGCCTATTAGGTCCTGCCTCGCGCGATCCATCGCAGTTGGGGCCCGGGGGGTACAGAGGGAGCTCCCTCCCTCTGTGAACCCCTTCAATGCGACGGATGTCATTGGCAGCCGCATTGAAGGGGTTAAATGGCTGCGATCTGCGGTAACAGCCATCGCAGCCATTGCAGCGGCATGTCAGCTGTGTATGACAGCTGACAGCCGCCGAAGATAATGCACGCACAGCTCCTGTGCACGCTTTATCTACAGGGCGTTACTGTACGCCTGTGTGCGGGAAAGCACTTTGTATTTGGACGTACAGTCACGCCCGTGTGCGGGAAGGGGTTAACCCCAAAATGGTTCCATTAAAAATATAACTTGTCCTGCAAAAAACAAGACCTCATACAGTTACAATGATGAAAAAATACAAAAGTCCTGGCTTTCGGAATCGACGATAAAAAACAAAAAAAGATACTTCGTTCTAAATACCCAAAATAGGCTGATCTTGAAGAGGTTACATACAGTAATTTCATGGCTTACATTTTCCATAGGCTCTGTTAACACTGGCCATTTCATCAGCTTTCCATTGCTTTTTGGTGGCCAGAATCGCATAGTATGCTCTTCTGTTCTTTTCTGTAAAATACATAAATATTTGCAATTTAAAGGCTGAAATCTGTGGCAAGTCCGCTGTGATATCTGCAACACCTGAATCACCTGTCAAATATGAAAATGTTGCTGCTAATTTGTTGCGAATTTATAGCAACATTTGCAGCGGAAAAATTCTGCCACGTCCGAATGTGCCCTTAGTCAATGGCATCACTAAAGATTTTTCAGGATCTGTTACACAATGGATCAGTTGTAATCATCATGGCTCCAGTGATAATAGAAGCAAAGACACTAAACTATAGAATTTACAAGATATCTTATATTTTCACAAACTTACCACCTCCTTATACTTGTTATGTAGTAGGATGGTCTTGCTGCGGGGAAATGCTATTTCTCTTTAAGAAATCTTTCCATTTGCAGACACTGTACACTGTCTGAAATGGTTTCAATAACTTATTTTTCTAGATAATAGCTATCTTTGTTGTAACATTTTCCAATGAACAATACTTACAGCATAAAGAACAAACTATCATATATTTGTTTACAGCAGTTATCTTGGGTGCTTAAATACAACATAATTGTTTACTGCATGCAGTTAACAGACTAAGAACTATCTTTTGAAAGAATGGATCAAGGATCTCAAAACAGAACCTTTTTAACTAGTGAATTCAGAACATTTCTCAAGCATTATGGAACAAGAGGTCATTGGGGACAAGAAAAGCCTGTAAGCCATGATGAGTGGAATGTATTGACAAGATCTAGACAGACATGCTGTAGCTTGAGAATGAAATTAATCTGCTCCATTGCTAAAATAAAAGGCCCAATATAAAAAGTAAACAAACAATTAAACGGAGCAAAAATAAATCCTGATTTATTAATAGGAAAATAAAATTTGAATTAATCATTTGGACACAATATTTTAAAGTGAATAAAGACAAAAATAAATTAAAGTTTATAATGGTTTTACAATTATTAATTAAGTTTAAAAATTTTCAGTCCTCCTCCTTATCATTATCAAAATTATTAATATATTAGTAGCAATAAAAGTAGTGTAATAAGTAATAACAATAATAGTAACAATAACAATAAGAATGGTAACTTTGCAATTTATGTATCATACTTTCCTTTATATACCAAGTCCATGGGGCATCTAGTGTTAGATAAAGAATATAACTTATAAAATTGACTATCACGCCCCCTGCCTTTCCATTTCCAGTAACACCCCTCTGACAGTACAGGGGCTAATTTAAATATCAGGCAACAATTATAATTGCACCGATATCTCCAGAACGGCGGAGGCTACACAGCTAAATCAAAGTGCCCCAAGACCTATAAGATGGCGAACTCAGCTGCACGGCTCTGGGGTAGTGAAAGGTTCTCTTAAAAAGAAGAAGACAATGTTTTCAAGCACCATACCCCTTTTAAAGCAACCAGTCTGATCTTATAATTCAATAAGCATAACAGCGTAATACCAGCTGCCTTGTCCTCCTTAACACTTTCTCCTGACGTAACGAGAAGAGCACAGGTCATTTTGTGGCAGGGCTAAAATACAGTGGAAATGGGGTTTTTGTGATTAAGTTAATTTTCATGGAATTTTCAGGAATGACTTTGCAATTAACTGCAATTCATCTGATCACTCTTCGTAACAATCTAGAGTAAATGCAAATTGCCACTATAAAAACTGAAGCAGCAAACTTGTGAAAACCAAAATTTGTGTCAGTCTTAAAACTTTTGGCCAGCACTGAGAGGGACAGGATCCTTGAATTGAGAGACCTTGGTTTATCACTTCAACAGATCGCTACGCGCCTAGTCCGAGATGTCAGCACTGTTCAACGTTGTGTGTCCTGGAGGTTTGGAGAACAACAACGAATGGGAATGACAGCAAGATATCTGCGGAGAAGAGCCTTGCATGAACGGATCGTCTGATTGGTAGATTGGCTCGTAGTGATCCATTCTGTACTGCAAGTGAAATTGGACGTCATAGCCTAAGCCTAGGGGGGCAACCAGTGACAACACAAACCATCAGAAGGCATTTGCATGACATTGGGCTGTGAGCCAGACATCCAGCTACAGGTGTTCCCTTGACCACACACCACCACTCTCAAAGGCTATCATGGTGCACAGCAAGACAGCAACCAAGAGTGGAATGGAGGTCTATCCTCTTCAGAGATGAGTCCCACTTTTGTCTTGGACGCAATGATAGCCAGT
Source organism: Rhinoderma darwinii (assembly GCF_050947455.1). NCBI lineage: Eukaryota > Metazoa > Chordata > Amphibia > Anura > Rhinodermatidae > Rhinoderma > Rhinoderma darwinii. Next base: position 389,143,489 of record NC_134688.1, on the reverse strand, counting down.
GATTGGCATGGACACCCGTCTAGTCTTCATTTCAGATACACTTACAGCTCGGCGTTACAGTCGGTCCTGGAATCAGTGCTGCTGCCAATTCTCCAAGGGACACTTTTTTTCAGTACCACTGATTCCAAACATGCCTGCATCGTCGAAAGACTTGCAGCGTGGCCTGCAGCGTCTCCGGACTTGTCTCCCATTGAGCACATCTGGGATGCCATTGGTCGGCAATTGCAAAGGGAACTGCCAGCATCCAATCTTGATGATTCGAGTGCCCAAGTGCATTCAATGTGGCATAACATTCCTCAGGCAACCATTAACCCCTTCCCACCACAGAAATTTTTGGGATTTTCACTTTTGTTTTTTCTTTACCACATTCCAAAAACCCTAACTTTTTTATTTTTCCATCAATATAGCCATATGAGGGCTTGTTTTTTGTAGGACGAGTTGTAGATTTTCACTGCATTATTTATTGTACCATACAATATAGTGAGAAACTTAAAAAAACATATTTTTGGGGGGGAATAGAAAAAACACAGCGATTCCAGAGACAGCCTGATGTGTTGGGATGGAGCGTTCCATAGTATGGAGAATGTATCAGACAAATCTTGGAGATAATAATGTGAGAAGCAAGCAAGAGGAGAGAAAAGGATGAGGTCTTGTAAGGACTGGAGATTAAGTGTGGGGAGGTATCGGGAGATTAGGTCAGAGATATATGGAGGTGACAGGTTGTGGACAGTCTTGTATGTCAGTGTTAAAGAGCTACTCATAATCAAACTCTTCACAAGGGATATTGCTATTTATTTTAATAGGCTCTGCTATATTAGCGCCGGAGCATAATTTCAGCACAAGACCACTAAACACCCACTGATCAGGTATCCTGTGGATAGGTGATGAATATTGATTATGGCAAAACCAAACCATTTTAAGACAAGCGTAGTGTTTGACTAGTAGAAAAAAAAAAAGGATTGGACTGTCAAATTAAACATATACCTAAATTCCCACAAGATGATTAAAAGAAGTTATGTGCAGGTTACATGTTCCATAATGCATGCCCACAAGAGATCAGATTCTTCATCATCATCTTCTTCCTCTTCTTCTTCTTCTTCTTCTTCTTCTTCTTCTTCTTATTATTATTATTATTATTATTGCAAAATATGAAAATATGATATATGATATCAATAGCAAAATTATTATTATTATTAGAGTGACAATTATTAAGATTTTAAAATAATATTTTATCATAAATAACATTTCTATAGCAAACTTTATTTGATGTTTTTTTCTGTTCCCTAACTTTTTCAAATACTCTGAAGGTGAAATTATATTAAACTTTGTAATTTAGGTATACATGCTGTTGTCTTCCTCAATTTTGTTTCTGTTCCATTTTCCAATTACCAGTATAGAACAGAGCATTACACAATGAGAGAGAAGAACAGAGAAAATAAATATATGGAATTTGAAAGCCATTCTGAAAATACCAAAAGCTTTAAAAGAACAAATACAGTCAGGACATAAAAATAGACACCCAAATAAACCTTAAAATATGTTGCTTATGTTATATAACGCACGCTTTAAGTGACGGTAACAAACATGTTACTTTTTGTCACAGCCTACAGAGAAAAAAAAAAAATTGCCTACAAAAAGTTTTTGTTTTTTTTAAGAATTACTGAAATTTCTCATGTAGAAATGTTGCGTACGGCCCAGGAGTCGCAAACATTTTTTGCTTTTGTTTTCCTTGCTCTCCCTTAGCATCCCAATGCATTACATATTTTACACCAAAATGTGGCATAAATTAGAGTGGAAATCTACACCAGATTCTGTCTTGCATATATTTCATCTAGTGTCGCATGGACAGACAAAGCTGGAACAATTTTATTAAGAGGTGTGTGCCCCTCAATAAGTTTCATTGTATCTTACTCTCGATTGTTTTCTTATTAAGACTGGCATAGTCTTAATACATTTGCCCCATATGTGTAGCCTACTTAATGACTTCATAATTACCATTTCGGCTGGAGAGGCGTCCACTGGCCGCAGATTTCGGGCAAGGACTAGTGGAGAGGGGGCCGCGCGCATCAGTGCTCGGCTGTTTCCATAACTTCCATAGAACAGAATGGAGAGAGTCATGTGCATGTGTGGCCCCTCTCCACTAGTCCCTGTCTGAAATTTGTTGCCAGTGAATGACTTGCCAGGCGGAACGGGGTTCAGGTGACCCCTGTTTTCTTTATAGGTACGGGTCCAATTGCTGGGACCCACATCTATCAGACATTTATGTCATATCCTGTTGATATGTCATAAATGTCTAAGTTGGGAACACCCCTGTAAGGACCAAGCATTCTTTGTCATTTTTTTATTGTCGAATTCAAAGAGCCCAATTTTTTTTTTTCATTTTTCCCTTGATCTAGCTGTATGAGGGCTTGTTTTTGTGGCATGAGTTGTATTTGTTTAGTAGCACCGTTTTGGGGTACATACAATTTATTTATTAACTTTTGTTAACTTTTTGGGGGGAAAGGGAAAAAAAGCATCTCTGCCATTATTTTTTGCATTTAAAATGTATGGCTTTCAAGGAATAAAAAAACATGTACCCTTTATTCTCTAAGCCGGTATGATTACGACAATACCAAATAAGTTTTACTACTTTATCACAATAAAAAGACTTTGAAAAAAATAATAATTTGTATTTGTTTCACCACATTCCAAGAGCCATAACTGTCTATGTAGCCGTATGTGGGTACATGGGAGTTATTGATTAACTATTATTATTATGGTTAGGAAAAAAAACAAAGCTATTCCATCACTGTTTTTTGCCTTTTTTTTGTACAGAGTTTACCATGCAGTTCAAATAACATGTTAACTTTATTGTTCGGGTTGTTACAATCGCGGCAATACAATACCTTATGTATAATACTAACTTTTTTCACTGTATTTAATTATTTTTTAAGCTCCACTAGGGAACTTTAGAAAAACGGCGCGAAAACGGCGCGAAAACGGCGCAAAAAATGCTGCCAAAAACGAGAGTTGCTCAAAAAACGTCTGAAAATCAGGTGCTGTTTTCCCTTGAAAACAGCTCCGTATTTTCAGACGTTTTTGGCTCAGCGTGTGAACATACCCTTACTGTTTATATTGGTGCTTGTATAGTGGTAGTGTACGATTGTCCCTGCCTAAAAAGTGAGTGTCCTTGACCTTGTGATTAAGCGTTTCTATGTTCCACTTTAATTTTATTATTTGTGTTCATGGTGCAGATTACATATTTAAGGGAGAAGTGGGTGGACTGACCAAAGAAAATGTTAATCCTTATGACATGCATTGCTCGCTGCTATTCCCCCTTTCCTAGAATTCAAACCGGGATCCCCCCTGTTATTACAAGGTTTGTAAATACAATTGCAAGAAAAACTAAGTAAACCCTTTGGAGCTGCTGTGATTTCTGCATTGATTACTAATAATATGTGGTGGGACTAAGTAACAACTACAGACAAACACAATCTAACTAAACTAATAACTCACATACAGTTGTAATGTTCAGGCCTTTTATTGATCACACTTAAACTTCCACAATGTAGGGACCATTGATGGTGTGGCAGTATTATTCAGTAACAGTATGGGGGTATTATTCAGTCACTATATGGTTATGGTGTGGTGGTATTATTCAGTAACAGTATGGGGGTAATATTCAGTAACAATATGGGGAAATTCTTCATTAACTGTATGGGGGTATTATTCAGTCACTATGTGCTTATGGTATGGCGGTATTATTCATTAATAGTATGGGGGTATTATTCAGTCACTATGTGGTTATGGTATGGCAGTATTAGTCAGTAACAGTATGGGGGTATTATTCAGTCACTATGTGGTTATGGTATGGCGGTATTATTCATTAATAGTATAAGGTATTATTCAGTCACTACGTGGTTACGGTGTGCCAGTATTATTCAGTAACAGTATGGGGGTATTATCAGAGGCATAGCTAGGTTCTCCAGCACCCAGAGCAAAGATTCAGTTTGGCGCCCCCCCCCCCTCCAACCTCTTTCCCGACATCTCCTTTCTCCTCGCCATGTTTGTTTTCTCTACCAATCGACGTGTCATTTCTTTTCCACATTTATTTTTATGTAATTCGAGCATAAAAACATTTGTACATTTTACAAGCAATATAGTTCTATACACAACAGCAGAATAGTGCTCAGTACATAAATACAGCCCCAGAACCAAGCTCAATACATATATACAGCACTAGCACAAATACAGATCAATTTAGTGCAACCCCTGACATATAGATTCACACTAAATTGTTTCCAGCTCCCAGCATGGCCCGAACAATGGTAGGGATATGCTGGGAGTTGCTGATTCACAAAAATAAATCCTATCATAATCATACCACCCATCATCTCGCTGCAGATCATACAGTGACTACATTACTGATTGGAGGTAGAATAAACATTTACATTAAGTGACAAACCTAAACTTCGGAGTCTGCCACACCAAAATATTTTAAAACAAAAATATCTTTATTAAATACATATTAAAAAATATAACATGAATTAAAAACAGAGATGAATTCCACAGTGCAGAAAAGACAACCAGATCACACGTATATAATATATTATATCCAAAAATTTGGGTAATGGGCGACACTGTTGAGCTACAGAAATGCAGAGATACATCAGTAGTATATTACATTTATATGATGTGCATATTCTATTACATAGCCAGCATGAAAGAACAAAAAATAAAAAATAGAAGCAGAGCAGAGAGGGGCTATTCAGCAGCAAAACAGCTCAGTGTAACTGTCTACACAGCAGGTAGAATCAGAATAAATGTAAATTACAGCGTGTATAGCAATGTACGTGCCCCTGATAAGAGCCAGACAAAGGAGCCAATGTCCATACTAAGCACACAAAATGCGCACATAAATTAAATGGCTCAGCTGGACCCCATAGGTAAAGGGCACAATACAAAATCAGAGCTGTGGCTGTGTTGTCAGCCATAAATGCAAACAACCTCTACCCATGGTGATAGTCTAAATGCAAAAACTCATACAGGGGTGGTGCGTGCACAGACCGTTTTTTATACTGATGACCTATCGATGTACATGGACAACCCCTTTTACACAGACTAATAAATTTGGACCCCAGACTAGACCATAGAATACATACAGACCCAGACCTTCTAAACTATTGCAGTCCCCAGACCAGACCCCCTAAACAAATACAGACCCCAGAACAAGTACCCTGAATAAATACAGACCTCAGACCGGACCCCTAAATACAGACCCCAGACCTGACCCCCTACACTAATTATGACCCCAGACCTGACTCCTTTAATACAGACCTCAGACGAGACCCCCTAAACTAATACAGACCCCTAAATAAAGACCCCAAAACTAATACAGACCCCTAAATACAGACCCAATAAACTAATACAGACACCAGACCACACCCCTAAATACAGCCCCCCTGACCAGACCCCCTAAATACAGACACCAGACCTCAAACTAATACAGACCCCCTAAATACAGACCACAGACCTGACCCCTACACTAACAATGACAAAAAGGCCTGACTCCCTTAAGCAATACAGACCCCAGACCAGACCCCATTCTCTAATAGAGACCCAAGACCCCTAAATACAGACCCCTAACCTAATACAGACCCTAGAACGGACCTCTAAATAGACCCTAAAAACTAATACAGACCCCAGATCAGACCCCCTAAATACAGACCCCTAAATAAAGATGCCTAAACTAATACAGACCCTAGAACAGACCCCCTAAATAGACCCTATAAACTAATACAGACCCCAGACCATACCGCCTAAATACAGACCCCAGACCTCAAACTAAAACAGACCCCCTAAATACAGACGCCAGACCACTTAATCTAACACAGACCCAGAAATATACAGACCCTAAACCCAATAAACTGATACAGACCCCAGACCAGACCCCCTAAATACAGACCCCTTAAATTAATAGACACCAAACCTCCTAAATACAGTCCCCAAACCAGGCCCCCTAAATACAGAACCCCTAAATACAGACCCCACACCAGACCCCCTAAATACACTCCCTCTAAATATAGACCCATTAAACAAATCAATCCCCTTATACTTACAGTCAGTCTTCTCTGTGGAGTCGCTGCTGCTGCTCGAGCTCCTGCGGTCATGTTACCAGCAGGTCTCTAAGCAATAGAAAGAACTTCAGAGATAAGGTCATGTGACCTTATATCTAAAGGTCCTTTTGCAGGACATACACATTGCAGTTTAGTCATGGTTTTTGCCGCGATTCGCGGCAAAATCACGACAAAACTACAATGTACTTTGGGCAGCCATGATAATACGATAATCCGCCATTGATGGCCGGGCATTGAACGTACCCAGCTATTCATTGGTTCTAAATGTACCTGTGTCCTATAGACGCAGGTACAATTATAGTGCAGAAGAGGGTGGCCCTTGTGCCCCCCTCTAAGTTGTCTCCGGGGCACATGCCTTACCTGCCCCCCCCCCAGCTACACCCCTGATATTATTCAGTCACTATATGGTTATGGTGTAATGGTATTATTCAGTAACAGTATTGGGGTATTATTCAGTCACTATATGGTTATGGTGTGGTGGTATTATTCAGTAAAAGTATGGGGGTAATATTCAGTAACAATATAGGGAAATTATTCACTAACTGTATGGGGGTATTATTCAGTCACTATGTGGTCATGGTGTGGTGGTATTATTCAGTAACTGTATGTAGTATTATTCAGTCACTATGTGGTTATGGTGTGGCGATATTACTTGAACCTTATATTGTGTTATTGTTGGTAATATTGGTCTTATAATAGTAAGTTGTGTTCAGTAACAGTATGCAGGTAATATTTAATCTGGTATAGTGGTATGATTTAATAACTGTATAAGTATATAGATAATTTTTTTTGTGAGAGGTGGGACATATGCTTTGGGGCTTGCAACAATCATGGGTGAGCTAGAAATCAGCAATGCAGTTCTCTGCACATCGCCTTCTGAATTGACTGCATTATTGATACAGTAATTGAGCTCTTTTAACTTTGCTCAGTGTCACACTTTGTCTAAAACCGGCCCTGCCTGGGAGTGGGTATCCTGTTAAGATCAATTTAAGGGCACATTGGATGATCTTAAAAGAGGTGAGAAAGAACCCAAAGTAACAGAAAAAGATCTACTGAAGACTCTACAAACTGCAACAACCTCTGTCCATGAGTACACTATTAGAAAAACACTCAACAAGAATGATGCTTAACCCGTTAGTGACCGCCAATACGACTTTTAACGGCGGCCACTAACGGGCTTTATTCTGATACATACGCCTTTTCACGGCGCTGCATCAGAATAAAATTGCGGCGCCGTGAAAGGAGACAGCTCCCTGCTCTCAGCTACCGGAGGTAGCTGAGGGCTTGGAGCACACTCTGGGGACCGTTGTTTGCGGTCCCCAAACCGGCGATCGCCGGTATTCAACGAATACCGGCGACCGCCGTTACAACTAGTGCAGCGGTGGAAAATGGACATTTTTATCTCCTCTCAGCATGAATGTTTGGTGAGAGGAGATAAAAAACTAACCTGAAGGGCCTCCGATGCCCGCGATCGTGTCCCCCTTCTCTTCTCCTCCCGCAGCTGCCGGGAAGAGAAAAAAAATGGCGCCCGCGCATGCGCACACAATCTAATTAAGCTGTGCAGAGGGATAGCTCCCAGAGGTAGCTGAGGGCTTGGAGCACAGTCTGGGGACCGTTGTTTGTGGTCCCCAAACCGGCGATTGCCGGTACTCAACGAATACCGGCGATCGCCGTTACAATTAATGCAGCATTGAAATCTGACTTTTTATCTCCTCTCACCATGAATGCTTGGTGAGAAGAGATAAAAAACTATTTGTTAGGCCTCCGATCGTGCCCCCCCTCCCCCAACCGCCGGAAAAAAAAAAAAAATGGCGCACGCATGCGCTGCCAGTGAAAGGCAGCTATTCTGCCTGTAAATAGAAACTGATCAGGGACTGTTATAATTGGTCCCTGATCAGATGGTCACTGTGATATACCTATCACAGTGACCATAGTCCCATATTTTCAAAATACAGCACAAGATTTGTGCTCTTTCCCTCCCTCCTCTCACTGTAGTTGATCTGTGAGAGGAGAGAGAGAAATACTATACAAATCTTGTGCTGTATTATACTGTAAAATACACCACATACTTACTCGCCAGTGTTTTCCGATATTATCCGAATATTGTCCATAATTTACCCCAGATTACCCGTAATCACCCCAGATTACCCGTAATTACCCCAGATTACCCATAATTACCCAAGATTACCCGTAATTACCCCAGATTACCCGTAATTACCCCAGATTACCAGTAATCACCCCAGATTACACGTAATCACCCCCGTTTTTTTGTTTGTCTTCTAAAAAAACAAAAAAAAAACAATTATTAATGTGGTGAACATGAACCGCAGAAGCCGCAGAATGTTCTCTGCAGAGCAGGCATACGCCATGCTGTGCTCTAGCGGTTCCGGCAGTGATACGGACACTGCGTCAGAAGCAGAACTTGGCTCAGAAAGCGAAACAAGTTCTGCTTCTGCCACTGGACCCCCCAGCCCTATGGTGGTGGACGCAGCGGTCAGCGGTGAAGCGTCAGGAGACGGGCCTAGTTCTGCAGTCCCTTCCGCAATTTGGGATCCTGCAATTGCTTTCTCCCCCCAAGTTTTGCCATTTACAGCGACTCCAGGCATCAACGCAGATGTCTCAAATTTTAGTCCCTATAATTTTTTTAATTTGTTTATAGGCGATCAGGTCCTGGAACTAATTGTCTAGCAGACGAATTTATACGCCAGGCAATTTGGCACCCAAAATCCCAGGTCTTGCTATGCCAGAGGATGGATCCCCACAACAGTTTCTGAAATAAAAATTTTTTGGGGAATTACCCTAAACATGGGGATAGTAAAAAAAACCTCTATCCGCTCCTATTGGGCTACCAGCGCTATCCATAGCACGCCTGTATTTGCAGCCGTTATGGCCCGAACGCGCTATGAGACTCTAATGCGTTTCATGCATTTTTCTGACAACACACAAATCCCCCCAAGAAGTGACCCAGCCTATGATCGCCTCAACAAACTGAGACCCCTAATCTCCCTCCTAAGTGACTCATTTTTCAATTTATACACCCCAGGCCAAAAACTAGCGGTAGATGAGTCCCTTATGTCCTTCAAGGGCCGTCTATCGTTTTGACAATACATCCCCTCCAAAAGAGCCCGATACGGAGTGAAACTCTATAAGGTGTGCGAGAGCACAACGGGCTACACCTGTGGCTTTTTCATTTATGAGGGCAGGGACCGCCACCTTAATCCCCCAGGATGCCCAGAGGATATTGGCATTAGTGGGAAAATTGTCTGGGAACTCATGGTGCCATTCCTACAAAAAGGGTACCATGTGTACACCGACAATTACTACACCAGTGTCCCCCTGTATAAGTCCCTCCATGCTGCGAATACAGGGGCCTGTGGGACGGTACGAAAAAATAGAGTCGGCTTCCATCAACGACTGGTGTCCAGGCGACTAGAAAGGGGTGCGTCACTCTCATTTGCAAGTGACCAGTTGCTCGCTGTTAAATGGAGTGACAAAAAGGACATGTACATGCTCTCCACCGTGCACGAGGACACCACAGTGGCAGTAAGAGAGAGGGGCGCTACCTCTGATAAGAGGAAACCGGTCTGCGTGGTGGACTATAACAAGTTCATGGGGGGAGTCGATCTATCTGACCAGGTCCTACAACCGTACCTGGTCAAGCGCAAAACTAGGGCCTGGTATAAAAAGGTAGCGATCTACCTTATCCAGATGGCCACTTACAACAGCTATGTGCTGTACAAGACCCAGGGAACGCTCAGTTTCCTCCAGTATCAGGAGAAAATTATAGAGCACCTCCTGTTTGACTCCCCCGCACCTAGAGACTCCTTCCAGTCAGAGGATGTCAAAAGGCTCACTGAGCGCCACTTCCTTCACCCCGTCCCTGCCTCTGTGAACCAAAGATACCCCCAAAAGAGATGCCGGGTGTGCAGTAAACATGGAAGGAGGAGCGATTCCCGGTTTTACTGCCCCATGTGCCCTTCAAATCCAGGCCTGTGCAACTACCCCTGTTTTGAGACCTACCACACCGTTTCTAATTATTAATTTTATATATAATTTAGGGAAAACCAAAAAGGGTGGGGTGGGGGGGGGATTCTTTTTAGGGAGTCAATTTAATTTATGCATATTTTTTTGTTTAGTTTCTGGGCTTTCCAAGGGAGGGAGGGATTCTCATGGGGAGGTTTATTTATTTCAGACTGTAAAACTAAATTTCCCCTTTATGATTTTTTTTATACAATTCTTGGACAATTAAATCCAGGACTTGATCACTCACAAATGAATACAGTTTATTGTGCAGGAGCCCACATCTGTCTATTCAGAACATGGACCCCCACAAGCGTACTTGAAATAAAAAATAAATGTGGGCATTGCCCGTGCCGCCCCTGAATTAGTGGAAGTCGTGCATTTTAGAAATGGTTACAAGAATAAATTGGGGATGTATTTCCTTTTTCTTATGACTATGTCCTGCCACATACAGCGGTTACATTCCTAATTCTGTACCGTGATACGGGCATGATATTTTTTTTTTGGAGGATCTCTAATAATCGAGCTGTTCCTTATCAATACACCATGGTCTTTGTTACGGTTCTTCTGGAAATACTGACATCATTTTGGGGATTAGTGATCCTTTACTGTTCCTATAGATGGTTTTGGACATTGCCCCTCTATATATTCTGTAGGTGATTGGTTGTTTTGTGCACATAGCGGTTCCTACCTTGCCGGGCAGGGGCCTGTTATGGTGTACCGCGTCACTTGGCACATTCGTCCCTCATAAGGATTGATGGAGCTAAAGAGATGTTGTACAACCAGTCACTGAAAAAAAAATCCTTGTCTTGACAGCCCTGCAGGTGTTCTTCTATCTAGTGAACAGACTCGAGTTTGCAACATAGTTGGATACATTTTCCTCCATTTGTTTGAAGATATTGCCCGTCACTCCAGTACAGTTTATTTTTTCCTCTCTGACTGATTTTATATTAGGACAGAATTCTGTCCACAATGACATCATAATGGCACCAACTGCTTCTTCAGCAAGACATAGTCATAAGTACAGGCAAATACGTCTATAGCGACATGTATCCGTTATGAATACACGGCTTCACTTCTCTTCTGTATGCCGCACAAATTTATTAATGTGGCGTATTTCTAACAAAATAACCTTCTACCACGTCTCCTCTATTTCATGTGGAAACGTAATAAGAGTTTGAAGAAAACATTATATACCCATAGTGTCTGAAATGATACCCATTATTTCCTCCTTTAAAAAATTTTTGGTCCGCATGCCCACTACACCACTAGATGAATACCTTTAGGGGGTTTAGTTTTTAAAATGGGGTCATTTCTGCGTGTTTTTTTTTTTTTGTTCAGGCAGCTCAATGCCTCTAAATGCATGATATGGGGCCTAGAATTTATTCAATTGTGCCCTGAAAGCCAAAGGGTGCTCCCTCTCTTTTTGGCCCAGCCACACGTCTAATAAGCAGATTGGGGCAACAATGAGAGTATTTTTGAAAACAGGAGAAACCGGGTGATAGATTTTGGGGTGTGTTTCTTCATTCTTATGGTTGCTTTACACAGAAATCGGTCTTCAAAGTGATATTTTTATGGAAAAAGTGTTTTTTGTTTTTTTTTCACCTGCTATGCATTAAATTTAGCAAAAAACTGTGGGGTCAAAATACTCACTGCACCCCTAGATAAATACCTTAAGGGGTCTAGTTTTCTAAATGGGGTCGTTTATGGGGAGTTTCTATCGTTCTGGTAGTTTAAAACCTCTCCAAATAAACAGTGGGGCCTAAAACATTTTCAAGCAAAATATGAGTCCTGAAAGCCTCCGGGTGCTCCCTTCCTTTCAAGCCCTGCTGTGTGTCCAGGCAATGCATTAGACTCACAATAGGGGCATTTTTGAAAACAGGAGAAACAGGGTGATAGATTTTGGGGTGTGTTTCTTCATTCTTATGGTCACTTTACACAGAAATCGATCTTCAAAGTGATATTTTTATGGAAAAAGTGATTTTTTATTTTTTTTCACCTGCTATGCATTAAATTTAGCAAAAAACTGTGGGGTCAAAATACTCAGTACACCCCTAGATAAATACCTTAAGGGGTCTAGTTTTCTAAATGGGGTCGTTTATGGGGAGTTTCTATCGTTCTGGTAGCTCAAAAGCTCTCCAAATATACAGTGGGGCCTAAAACATTTTCAAGCAAAATATGAGACCTGAAAGTCTCCGGGTGTTCCCTTCCTTTCGGGCCCTGCCGTGTGTCCAGGCAATGCATTAGGGTCACAATGGGGGCATTTTTTAAAACAGGAGAAACAGGGTGATAGATTTTGGGGTGTGTTTCTTCATTCTCATGGTCGCTTTACAAAGAAATCGGTCTTCAAAGTTATACTTTTATGAAAAAAGTGAGATTATTTTTTTTTACGCCTGCTTTGCATGAATTCTTACAAAAAACTGTGGGGTCAAAATACTTACAACACCCCTTAATAAATACCTTAAGGGGTGGAGTTTGCAAAATGGGGTCACTTGTGGGGGTTTCCACCATTCTGACACCTATGAGCCTCTGAAAACCTGGCTTGGTGCAGGAAAACCAAATGTACTTCAAAATGTATACAATTATTACTAAACTTGTAAGTCTTCTAAATTGCTCAAAAAAAATTTTTTTTTTCAAAAGTGCTGCCAAAATAGAGTAAAGAGATGGAAATATATATTTAATAAAAAAAATTGTACTGTATGTATGTACATATGTGACATATTGCCGTTAAAAATAGGGAAAAATGATAATTTTTACAAAATTTCTTCATTTTTTCTATTTTTTTATTAATTTCCGTAAATCGTATCAGTCTACTTTTACCACTAAAATAAAGTACAACATGTGACGAAAAAACAATGTCAGAATTACTTGGATATTCAAAACTTTCGCTGAGTTATTCTCTGATAAAGTCACACATACCAGATTTAACAAATCTGGGTTGGTCATTAAGGCCCAAACAGGCCCGGTCATTAAGGGGTTAAAGAGGCTCTGTCACCAGATTTTGCAACCCCTATCTCCTATTGCAGCAGATCGGTGCTGCAATGTAGATTACAGTAACGTTTTTATTTTTAAAAAAACTAGCATTTTTGGCCAAGTTATGACCATTTTTGTATTTATGCAAATGAGGCTTGCAAAAGTGGGCGTGTTTACAGTAAAAGTACAACTGGGCGTGTATTATGTGTGTACATCGGGGCGTTTTTACTTCTTTTACTAGCTGGGCGTTAGGAATGGGAGTGTATGATGCTGACGAATCAGCATCATCCACTTCTGTTCGATAACACCCAGCTTCTGGCAGTGCAGACACACAGCGTGTTCTCAAGAGATCACGCTGTGACGTCACTCACTTCCTGCCCAAGGTCCTGCATCGTGTCGGCCACATCGGCACCAGAGGCTACAGTTGATTCTGCAGCAGCATCAGCGTTTGCAGGTAAGTAGCTACGTCCGACACGATGCAGGACCTGGGGCAGGAAGTGAGTGACAACACAGCGTGATCTCTCGAGAACACGCTGTGTGTCTGCACTGCCAGAAGCTGGGTGTTGTGAAGAGAAGTGGATGATACTGTGTTATGATACTGTGGATGATACTAGCTGGGCGCTAGTAAAAGAAGTAAACACGCCCAGATGTAACACACATAATACACGCCCAGTTGGACTTTTACTTTAAACACGCCCAGTTGTACTTTTGCAAGCCTCATTTGCATAAATACAAAAATGATCATAACTTGGCCAAAAATGCTCGTTTTTAAAAAATAAAAACGTTACTCTTATCTACATTGCAGCGCCGATCTGCTGCAATAGCAGATAGGGGTTGCAAAATCTGGTGACAGAGCCTCTTTAAGGACACCACGAAGAAAGCTGATACCCAAAAAATGCAACAACATTGCAGTCTATCTTAAGTCTGCCCGAGACCACATGGATGTTCTACAATGATTCTACGGAATGATGAGACAAACATGGAACTTTTTAGCACAAATACAGAATGCTATGTTTGGAGAAACCAGAAACACCATAGCTTCACCCCAACTGTGAAGCAGCTGGAAGGAGAATCATGGTTTGGGGCTGCTTGCTGCCTCAGGGCCTAAATGCCTTGAGGCAGTTGTGCATATCCTAATTGGACAATCCCTTTAAATACAATCCCTTTAAATACATATATGATAGACAAATTTTGTTTTTTTAACATGCATTACCGAAATCTAAGTTATTTAGTTAAAAAATCTTTGTTCCATGTTAAATAATCAGTATATTTTCTCATTACATTTAAGCCTTCAGCCCTATTCCAGAACACATGCCAAGCAGGAATTATAATAAACATAAAAAATGTGTAACCTTGATGTTCTTTTATCATTGACGTGGAGCTAATATAATGTCTTTCTTGTAACCAAACGTGCGACTCCCCAGGACATATAAGAAAGCCAAATGCTACAATGGTATAAGGCTTTAAGATGGCGCCAATTTAGATTTCATTACCCAAAGGAGATGAGACACACAGCAAACCTTTTCTTTGTTGTTCTCAACAATATATAAAAAGGAGATTCACTATGTGGGGCATGAATAAAACTCCAGGTTGTTTTATTTTCCGTGTTCATTGTTTAATAATCACTCATTTTTTACAGGAAATATTTTCAGAATCTGCTTCATGGAAATACAGAATGCATGAATATTTCTGAATATTTTGAGAAAATACTACATCAATATAATTCCACATATAAATTCAAGATGAATGATATTTTTATACCAATATTAATTAATAGTATCAATATTTTATAATGATTTTTATTTGATTTTTAGTGCTGTAGTCTGTAGCTCTTCTGATATTCTTCAAACAAGTTTTTATATCTCAAGAGCTTTCCTTCACTGATACAGCCAGTGTCACCAAAGATCAAACAGCAACTACTCATTACTAATGCATCAAATGCACTTTCTTAGGATGCTATACAGTGTCCAGACAGTACTGTTCTCACAGCGACTTTCATTTTCTTGCAAGCATTCAACACATTTTATATTACAACTATTCTCATGTGATTTTGTAATCAAATATTTTTTGTGTTACATTTTAATATAGTATAATTCCATGCATGTTAACAATATGAGTAATTAAGCTTGCATTAAAATTACTGGTAGAGTTTTAGGGATTCAAGTAGTTGAAAAAGTGTTAAGTCTTTTTGAAACCAGTGTTCTTAATCTTTAGTTTAGAAAAAAACAACCTGTTTTCAAAAACTAGATGCATAATAAAAAAGGACAACATCTGCACTTCAAAGCACATTTATTTATCAACAAAGGGTTGATTTGGGGCAAATCTACAATTCAACTAGTTTTGAAAAATTTTACTAATATCTATTTGGGACTACTTCACATCTTGGCATTTTATTGAATTTTCTAACCTTTCCCATGTGTTCTATTTTGGCATATGGACGTTGTAGAGGGCAGTCCCTGCTAGTTACCGCTCTCTATGAGGCAGATCGGAGACAATCCGCTTTTCTTGCTCTGGCAGGTTGGGCTATCCATCTTCTGAATAGCCGCCATGCAATACTACATTTTTTCTATAGAAGCTGCTTTATGGGAAATGGAATAGCCAGTCATACCTCCTCCCAGCAAACTGTGAAGGCTGCTCTCATGTTTACTTGTATTTGGTGAGACAATCTATTTAATTTATTTTTGCTAGAGCTGAATTTAATTGGAATCTGTGCATGAAACACTTATTGTGTTCTTGACATATATTTGAACAGGATATGTTTCCAGGAACAAAAGTTAACTTTCGGAAAGATTCACATTTCATTTATTCAAGACATCATACAAGTTCAAAGTCCAGCTATTACAAATGATTTCATAGCAAATTAAATATTTAAGGCCGATCATTAAACTAACTTTCAAAAATGATATGCAATGCATCCACAAGTAAACTATATGTTATATATGAGTAATAGCTTGAATTTGAAGTGCATGCATAATAGCAGAAATATGATAAATGATTTATTGTTTTTGAGCAAGTGTCCTTATTGCTACTATGCACATCAAATAAGAGCTTGGTCAAATTGTTTCTGATGGCAATAGATTTGAGTGTAATGAGCCTTTATCTTCCGACATTTTAATAACAGTACTGCTGGATGATATAGAGTATACTTCATAAATAGCACTGAAGCAAGTGATATTTAAACAACTGAATTTCAAGGAAATAAAACCAGAATTTTATTGAAAAATACACTGAAACTTATATATATTTCACACAAGAAAATGGCGACAGCACTCTATGAACACTAATGCCACCTAAGCGACTAAACATAAATAAATATGCATTACTGCTGAATCTACTTACATTAGTGAGGTTCTTAGCGCACATGTTGATCAAATAGTGTGAGCCCATCTGCCACGACAAGGAGTTCTCAATAAGGTGGGCACTTGCACTGCACATACACCCAAAACTGAGACTATGCCTACATATATCTTGGGGTGGTAGGTACCAACAGTAAACTAATTAAAATCACCCAGGGCAGAATGGGAGAAGTGCAAGATAAAAAATGGAGGCAGTTACTAACCCCACAAATATGAATTACATAAACAACACAAAAGTTTGAACAGCACATTCCAGCAAAATGAAACAAAACGTGTATGCAGGTGCAAGAACACCTGTGACTGCAAATTTATACAGCACACAAGAAAATGGTGACCGCACACTGCGAACACTAATGCCACCTAAGCCACTAAATATAAATAAATATGCATTACTGCTGAATCTACTTACAATAGTGAGGTTCTTAACGCACATTTTGAGCAGATTGTGGAGCACACCTGCCGCTACAAGGCGTCCTCAATAAGGTGGGTACCTTTGCTGCACATACACCCAGAACTGGGACTAAGCCTACATATATCTGGGGATGGTAGGTACCATCATTAAACTAAGGGATGTGCGATTAGATTGAGTTCTGGAGAATTTGAAGGACAAGACAACACCTTAAAGAGGCTCTGTCACCAGATTTTGCAACCCCTATCTGCTATTGCAGCAGATAGGCGCTGCAATGTAGATTACAGTAACGTTTTTATTTTTAAAAAACGAGCATTTTTGGCCAAGTTATGACCATTTTTGTAGTTATGCAAATGAGGCTTGCAAAAGTCCAAGTGGGTGTGTTTAAAAGTAAAAGTCCAAGTGGGCGTGTATTATGTGCATACATCGGGGCGTTTTTAATACTTTCACTAGCTGGGCGCTCTGAAGAGAAGTAACATCCTCTTCTCTTCAGAACGCCCAGCTTCTGACAGTGCAGATCTGTGACGTCACTCACAGGTCCTGCATCGTGACGGCAACATCGGCACCAGAGGCTACAGTTGATTCTGCAGCAGCATCAGCGTTTGCAGGTAAGATCGACTTACCTGCAAACGCTGATGCTGCTGCAGAATCAACTGTAGCCTCTGGTGCCGATGTGGCCGTCACGATGCAGGACCTGTGAGTGACGTCACAGATCTGCACTGCCAGAAGCTGGGCGTTGTGAAGAGAAGTGGATGTTACTTCTCTTCAGAGCGCCCAGCTAGTGAAAGTATTAAAAACGCCCCGATGTATGCACATAATACACGCCCACTTGGACTTTTACTTTTAAACACACCCACTTGGACTTTTGCAAGCCTCATTTGCATAACTACAAAAATGGTCATAACTTGGCCAAAAATGCTCGTTTTTTAAAAATAAAAACGTTACTGTAATCTACATTGCAGCGCCTATCTGCTGCAATAGCAGATAGGGGTTGCAAAATCTGGTGACAGAGCCTCTTTAAGCTCTTTTTCTTTAAACCATTCCTGAACAATTTCTGCAGTGTAACAGAGTGCATCATCTTGCTCTAAGAGGCGGCTGCCATTAGGGAATACCATTGCTATGTACTAGGTCTGCAATAATGTTTAGGGAGGGGTTACAGGTCAAAGTAACATACACCTGAATGCCAGTACCCAAGGTTTCCCTGCAGAACATAGCCAAGAGCATCACACTGCCTCTGACAACTTGCCTTCTTCCCATAGTTCATTCTGGTGTCATCTCTTTTCCACATAATTGACCCATGTGCACCTGTACACATAATGTAAAACAAAATGTGATTCATCAGATCAGGCCACCTTCTTCCATTGCTGCATGGTCCAGTTCTGTTTAGGGCTGGGTGATTATGAACTAAATCAAAATCACAATTGATTGAAAATGTAACCTCGATTACAATTAATGAATGACTATTTAGGCCACACCCATTTTTGCATACCACACACCCTATTAGTATGCTACACCATTGAATTAATATTTATCTCCTAAGCCTTGATGATGAGGTTTGCACACATGTTAGATGGAATTTTGGCCCACTCCTCTTTGCAGATCATCTGTAAATCATTAAGATTTCGAGGCTGTCGCTTGGCAACTCGGATCTTCAGCTCCCTCCATAAGTTTTCGATGGGATTAAGGTCTGGAGACTGGCTAGGCCACTCCATGACCTTAATGTGCTTCTTTTTGAGCCACTCCTTTGTTGCGTTGGCTGTATGTTTCGGGTCATTGTCATGCTGGAAGACCCAGCCACGAGCCATTTTTAATGTCCTTGTGGGGGGAAGGAGGTTGTCACTTAGGATTTGACGGTACATGGCTGCATCCATTCTCCCATTGATGCGGTGAAGTAGTCCTGTGCCCTTAGCAGAGAAACACCCCCAAAACATGATGTTTCCACCTCCATGCTTGACAGTGGGGACAGTGTTCTTTGGGTCATAGGCAGCATTTCTCTTCCTCCAAACACGGCGAGTAGAGTTAATGCCAAAGAGCTCAATTTTAGTCTTATCTGACCACAGCACCTTCTCCCAATCACTCTCAGAATCATCCAGATGTTCATTTGCAAACTTCAGACGGGCCTGTACATGTGCCTTCTTGAGCAGGGGGACCTTGCGGGCACTGCAGGATTTTAATCCATTACGGCGTAATGTGTTACCAATGGTTTTCTTGGTGACTGTGGTCCCAGCTGCCTTGAGATCATTAACAAGTTCCCCCCGTGTAGTTTTTGGCTGAGTTTTCACCTTCCTCAGGTTCAAGGATACCCCACGAGGTGAGATTTTGCATGGAGAGCCAGATCGATGTCGATTGACAGTCATTTTGTATGTCTTCCATTTTCTTACTATTGCACCAACAGTTGTCTCCTTCTCACCCAGCGTCTTACTTATGGTTTTGTAGCCCATTCCAGCCTTGTGCAGGTCTATGATCTTGTCCCTGACATCCTTAGAAAGCTCTTTGGTCTTGCCCATGTTGTAGAGGTTAGAGTCAGACTGATTAATTGAGTCTGTGGACAGGAGTCTTTTATACAGGTGACCATTTAAGGCAGCTGTCATTAATGCAGGCACCAAGTTGATTTGGAGGGTGTAACTGGTCTGGAGGAGGCTGAACTCTTAGTGGTTGGTAGGGGATCAAATACTTTTTTATCTGTGCAAAATGCAAATAAATATATATATAATTTTGACTATGTGATTTTTTTTAAATTTTTTTTTTATATAATCTATCTCTCACTGGTAAAATTAACCCAGCCTAAAAATTCTAGACTGTTCATGTCTTTGACAGTGGGCAAACTTACAAAATCAGCAAGGGATCAAATACTTATTTCCTTCCCTGTATATACATTTACAAGATACGGTAACTTATTAACTGAATCCTTTGTAATTACCTGGATTCCTGCATTGATTACTAATAAAAAGAGGTATGTTTGTTTTTTAAAACACAGAAAAAGGCCATACTTACTGATACAAGGGCAGGTTAAAAAAAAATGGTTTCAACAGAAACAATGCTGTATGGTGCAAAAATGCTGTACTGATAAACAGGCACTTTCACAGATATCATCCATGATGACGGTGGCTACTTTGTATTATCATACCACACATATAAAGCTTCTATAAGGATACCAGTCGCACAGTTAAGTGTAGTGCACCATACTGGCTATTTAGTTATGGCCTATTAGTTATGCCCATACTATTAGATCAGACCGGCTGCCCAGCACCACACAAAATTCTGACACCCCATTATCCCCCAACATCACCAGGCCAGACTGCATCCTGCAAAAATTATAAACATGAGATATCAGTTGATATTGTGACCAAAGTACACAAGCTCGCAACCCGCGTCAAGGGTCTTCATCGTCTTACGAGTACCTAAGTTAATATTAAAAGGGAGCTTGCACAGGTACAAAAATACTGATGAGCAGCCACTCATATGCCTGTCATCCATAAGAAGGGTGGCTGCTTAGTATTATATTTGCACACAAATAAGGCTTCAATAAGGTGCCAGCCTATTAGTTATGCCCATACTGTTAGATCAGGTGGGCTACCTGGCACTTTTTAAATGTACCACACAAAGTACTCACACCCCATTTTCCCCAAACATCACAAGGCCAGACTGCATCATGCAAAAAGAATAAACCTGATTTATTAGTTGATATTTTGACCAAAATTCAGTAGGAACGGCCTTTTTCTGTGATTTTGAGCAGATTTTATCCCATTCTATGTGATTTGGTCTGATTTTCATCTAAGTCACGATTATAGACAAACATAATCTAACTAAATTAATAACACACCAACAGTACTATTGTTCATGTTTTTTATTGAGCACACTGAGTATATCTAAAACTGCACAGAGTTATTGCACATTAGGACTCAGAAACAGAGATTGTGTCTATCTTGAGATATGCTTTGGAGCAGTGGTACCCAACTGGCCGCTCAGAGCTGCATGTACCCCTCATATGCTTGTTGTGTAGGCCCCTGGTTAAAACAAAGGCAAATTAATATGGTGCAGATGCCTTTCCCATGATCAGGAGCACAGCTATAGGGGGTGCAGAGGTACATAACAGTCACACTTGGGCCCTGGTGCCAGAGCTTGACCATAGGCCTCTCTGTCACGTCAGTTAAAACTAAAATAATAAATGGTTTATTTATCTCCTAATCTGAACTGAATTTGTTGCATTTCTAATACTATATGGCGGCTTTTCATGAGTGACTTAAAAACAGAACTGAACACATGTGAAATTATCTTATACAATTAGTGACCATTCCCTGCGGATCGTATTGGAATGAAAATTGGTTAGAAATTATTGGGCAGGCAGTTCTGAATACATCAGGCTGCATCATTATCATATTTAATACTGCAAGTCAAAGCTGCAGGGGTTTTAAAATGGCAAATTGAATGAGATAGTATCAGACTGAGGTTCGGGTTTTTGCCCTTAGGGAATAAAATAAGTTGTATTTTGTCAGTCATTTTTACGAAAATCACTTTTAGTTGCTTCATAGCCCAGCTTTAAGAGCAGTGAACGGATAATTTGCATTTCCAGGTGCTCAAAATGTGTAATAAAACAGCTTGGAAAGAAAAACATTTCCAGAAAGCCAATCATTTATTCACCACTGAATAGCAAGGGTACTTGCAAATGCTGTGCTTTTGCAGCATTATTGGCACTGTAGCAATGGATTACAGCAGCCACATTTTAGGGTATGGTCCCACAGGCAGGATACGCCTGTGGGACCATACCATGCAGCGGAATCTAAAAAATAAGCAGGTACATCAGTCACAGATATCCTCAGCAAACAGTGCGTTTTTGTTGCACATACTGCTGTTGCTTTATTTGCGGATTTAGTGTGAAGCATTTATTGTAGCAAACTTTATCTGCACCTGCGGATTTCCAGCGGTTTTTACAACGTGCCTGCTGCGTAAACGCTGTACAAACCACAAAAAAAGCTTGGTTTGCTTAACTGAGTAGGGAATTTATACTCACCATTTAAGTCTATGGCCGAAACACGCAGAATTTTCGCTCACAATATGCAGCACAATTTGACATGCTGCAGATTTGAAAGCCGCACTGCAGAACACTTTCTGCACGACATTTTTTGTATTTTTTTTCTGCATTGTGTGACTGAGACATGCAGAAATCCCATCCACTTTGCTGCTTCTGAAAATGCTACACTGTAGTGATTGAGATTTTAGGAATTCCCATTTACACAATGCAGTTTTTTAGAAAATCACTTTATAACCTATTGGTTGAGGGATTCTATGTATGACACTACAATACAGTTTTCCTAGAACTCTCCCTTTAAGAAAGTTGCAACTGTGATTGTGGCAAAACTGTGACAAAAAAGTAGTTTCACACAGTTTTTGCCTATAATTTCTAGCTATTATGTCAAATAGTTTTATTGAATTTACATAGAGACAGTAAGGCTTAATTTAGCGGCAAATTGTTTTAAATGTATATTATATTTGGTACAAATCGTAGAAAACTAGAAACTCGAATGAGAGCGTGCAAGCATGTGGCACCTTCTAAATAGATGATTGGCGTAGTTGCCAAGAATGCGACCCCCACCATTTAGATAATAATGGCCGCTCTTGAGGATAGGCCATCAATTTCCTCTAACTGAAAACCCCTTTAACCTATTAATAGGTAGGCCAGTATTTTTTGCCAACTCCATAATAAATCTGGTGCAATCATTACAACTTATTATGCTACATTCCTATCGTGCATCACTTTTCACATAATAGCACTAAATGAAATTAAAAATTGCACGTCTTTCATAATAATCAGAGAGTAAACAGGCATATTGCTCTTGTTAGGTTATAGGCTTAAAATTAGTAGATTGATTATAAACAGGAATAATAGTACAACATAATATAGACAAATTACAAAAAGTCAGGGCATCAGTAGACTAGTTTAAAAAATGGTAGTTTAAAGGGGTTGTCCAGTCCTAAGAAATTTATAGGCCAACAATATCTGACCTGTCGTGGTCCGACTTACAGCAGAATTCTGTTGCGGAATGGGAGAGGGCTGTAATACTGTGAACTGTCGCAACAAGTGTGTAGACGATTCATAGTGTGACCAGTAAAGGAAATAAAGGGAAAGCAGTGCTCGTATGAGCACTGCAGCCTCTTCAAAACAGCTGACCTGTGGGGGGTGACAGGAGTCAGACTCTGACCGATTAGACATTGATGGCCCATTTCTTAGGACTGGACAACCCCTTTAATGATATACCAGTATGTTATTGACACTACTTTAAGAATAATAGAAATTAAAAGTCATGTGGACATTATTAGGTCACAGTATTCAACACTGATGGAGGATCAAACTGTCTTTGCAAAAACTGTTTATCTGAATCCATTGTATAAAGAACAAATGGACCTCCATAAAATCCCAAATCTCAATCCACTAGAATAAAAATCAGGATTAGAAAAATCAAGTTTAAAGTATTGCTTAAAGGTGTTGCTCAACCCCTTCATAAAATGGGGCAAGAGGCTCCAAATAGGTTAAAAAAAAAAACACATCAATGTGCAAAACTCTAACCTTTTCAAACTACAGGTTCTCATTCAGTACTTGTTTATTTCAGCACCACAATGACATCCTGGCATGGTTTGTTTATCGTGAAGTGAGTTGCCCGCCTGGTGAGCTCCGTGGCCCGCTGGCCTTACCATCTCTATGTTACTGCACTAATCCCCTCCACAGTTCTAATGGCGAGAACTAGAAGACTCACTAAATCCATACTGTATTCTGAAGGTGATCCCAGTAGCATGGATTGCTTCCTTCTTTCCTTCATGTTCGCTCAGTACGGCAGGTTCAAATCCAATATGATGCCAGAAGCAGCCTCATCTTCTCCTCCCGCTCAAGGCACTCAGATATCGCAGCACCCTGGGACTTCACCTCACTTGGACAATGATATCTACAGCCATGAGGATGATGATGATAAAGAGTGGAACCTGCAGGAGTTGGATAAACACATAAAAGCTCTACCCACCAATGCAATGTCTGCCGCCTGGAGTGCACCCATATAAAGAAGCCTTCTGTTCTCAAAACTGAAATTACAACTAGAACTAGAATGAAAGATGTTGAAAAGTCTCAGGATCCTGTCCTATGAGAACTGCAATCCCATCATGTGGTTATACAGCACAACTCATCTAAGCTCACAGAGCTCACATCAGGTCAGGAAGACCAACAGGCAGAACAATTCCTGTATTCACGGCTTACCTGAATTCACTGGCAACTCATACTTGAATGACACAGCATTGAAATGATTTGCCCTCCTACTGGATAGCCAAGATCCTGATACAATTGACTTAGACCATATACATTGCTAATGGGCCCCAAATCCTTTGATGACTCCTGTTCCAGCAACGTTATCTATCGTGTTAATTTCTGCTGGTTTAAAGACTCTTATGACTGTGGACATGAGTGAAAGGTATCATAAACTTTCAGGGGGCCCAAGTCAACTTCCTTTCAAACTTAGCCAGAGGCACTCTGCAAACTGTATAGAGCCCTGAAGCACTTGCTTGCCTTTCCTAAATCTAAAGAGACGTCATTTCAGCAAGTTTGGAAAATCTGCCTCCTTTTGTCAATTTGGAAATATCCCACAATTTTCGGGCTCTGCTAGACTGGCCTTCTCCATCCTGCTTGTTAGACCCGCCAAAACAGAGACTCTTGCAAATAGTAGCCATCAAAAAATATCTAAATTCTCTGCCACCCTACGACCGAACACCCTAAGCACTTGCAGTCCTCACCAGTCTATTTCCAGTTACGGTTTGCCTCCTTGATATTTGCTGTAGTATATCCTACTTCAAGATTGGCCTGCTTCCTGACCTGATGGAAAGTCGGAAGCTTGTATGACTGTTCTCTAACCCTTATGTGGGACAAGATTTCCTGATTCCTCTCTTAGTTCCCTTAGTCTATACCTTACCTATTTTCCCACCTTTAAAGTCTCATGCTTCATATATTTTATGTGTGGATATTAATTATATTATTGTTACTATGTAATTTCCCATAATTCTTCCTTTATGATGTACTTTCTAGCTATTTTTGTTTTTTATCAGATGGTGAGGGATGAGAACTGGTGCCTGGCCTGCCTCATAAGCCCTCATAGGCTTCTATTCGCAACTCATGTGCTGGAAAACTACATAGTTGCTATGTCTAACTTTCAGTTGAGCCTTCTTTTGGTTTTGGGTTTTGTTCCTTTTATTATCCCCTTAGTGACCACCTTTTCACGGCGGTCACTAAGGGACCTTAGGCTAGGCCACCGCCTTTGCACGGTGGCCAAGTCTAAGTCCTGAACAGGTGTCCCGTGCAGGCTGGAGCAGATGCTCGGCTGTCTGGTGAGAGCCGGGTTCCTGCTAAAATGGTAAAAGTCAACGTTTACTTTGATCGCGGCCGTTTATCCCCTTAAATGCTGTGGTCAGTAGCGACGCAACATTTAAATTGTTTACAGAGTGAGGGAGCTCACTCTCTCACCCATCGGCGGCCCGCAAATGCGATCGCGGGCCTCTGATGCAGTGCCATGGCAGCCAGGGCCTAATAAAGGAACCAACTCGAAAATACATTGAAGCATGGAAATCATGAATTAGAATATAATATATTTTATTAAATAAAGAAGAGAAAATGAAAAAAATACAAAGAGTTAAAAAAGATATGATCAGAAATGATACAAACAACGCTTATGTATGTCAAGCCGATGAATTTACATGGGTATATCATGCATTTGAGTATGAACGCTCTACAATCACGAATATATAGAGAATTCAGAATTAGGGATGTTATATAGGTAAATATTCAGGCAAGGCATTGGTAGCAATGCCCAAAGAGCAACATCTACAGCTACATAGTGCTTAAAATTCTGACCTCACATGCAGATATTATTACAAAAAACGTTAGTAGCAGTCAATGGTTAATAGCAGAAGTATCTGACATGCAAACCAGGTAGTTAATAGCAGCATTATCTGACATGAAAACCGACAAAAAGCAGTTTTCTATACATCAAGAAAAATATATTTATACAGTAATGAAATAGTGACCCAAGGTATTATTTCTTATGAAGACAAAAAAAGCAAGCAGTTTAACTTACAGTGAAGGAAATAAGTATTTGATCCCTTGCTGATTTCGTAAGTTTGCCCACTGTCAAAGTCAAGAACAGTCTAGAATTTTTAGGCTAGGTTAATTTTACCAGTGAGAGATAGATTATATAAAAAAAAAAAAAGAAAATCACATTGTCAAAATTATATATATTTATTTGCATTGTGCACAGTGAAATAAGTATTTGATCCCTTTGGCAAACAAGACTTAATACTTGGTGGCAAAACCCTTGTTGGCAAGCACGTTTTTTGTAGTTGATGATGAGGTTTGCACACATGTTAGATGGAATTTTGGCCCACTCCTCTTTGGAGATCATCTGTAAATCATTAAGATTTCGAGGCTGTCGCTTGGCAACGCGGATCTTCAGCTCCCTCCATAAGTTTTCGATGGGATTAACGTCTGGAGACTGGCTAGGCCACTCCATGACCTTAATGTGCTTCTTTTTGAGCCACTCCTTTGTTGCCTTGGCTGTATGTTTCGGGTCATTGTCGTGCTGGAAGACCCAGCCACGAGCCATTTTTAATGTCCTGGTGGAGGGAAGGAGGTTGTCACTCAGGATTTGACGGTACATGGCTCCATCCATTCTCCCATTGATGCGGTGAAGTAGTCCTGTGCCCTTAGCAGAGAAATACCCCCAAAACATAATGTTTCCACCTCCATGCTTGACAGTGGGGACGGTTTTCTTTGGGTCATAGGCAGCATTGCTCTTCCTCCAAACACGGCGAGTTGAGTTAATGCCAAAGAGCTCAATTTTAGTCTTATCTGACCACAGCACTTTCTCCCAATCACTCTCAGAATCATCCAAATGTTCATTTGCAAACTTCAGATGGGCCTGTACATGTGCCTTCTTGAGCAGGGGGACCTTGTGGGCACTGCAGGATTTTAATCCATTACGGCGTAATGTGTTACTAATGGTTTTCTTGGTGACTGTGGTCCCAGCTGCGTTGAGATCATTAACAAGTTCCCCCCATGTAGTTTTTGGCTGAGCTCTCACCTTCCTCAGGATCATGGATACCACACGAGGTGAGATTTTGCATGGAGCCCCAGATCGATGTTGATTAACAGTCATTTTGTATGTCTTCCATTTTCTTACTATTGCACCAAGAGTTGTCTCCTTCTCACCCAGCGTCTTACTTATGGTTTTGTAGCCCATTCCAGCCTTGTGCAGGTCTATGATCTTGTCCCTGACATCCTTAGAAAGCTCTTTGGTCTTGCCCATGTTGTAGAGGTTAGAGTCAGACTGATTAATTGAGTCTGTGGACAGGAGTCTTTTATACAGGTGACCATTTAAGACAGCTGTCTTTAATGCAGGCACCAAGTCGATTTGGAGCGTGTAACTGGTCTGGAGGAGGCTGAACTCTTAATGGTTGGTAGGGGATCAAATACTTATTTCTCTGTGCATAATGCAAATAAATATATATCATTTTGACTATGTGATTTTCTTTTTTTTTTTTTATATATAATCTATCTCTCACTGGTAAAATTAACCTAGCCTAAAAATTCTAGACTGTTCATGACTTTGACAGTGGGCAAACTTACAAAATCAGCAAGGGATCAAATACTTATTTCCTGCACTGTACATGACCCAATGTATGCCGTGAAGTGGAATTGACTGGCGTGTTTGAACGCCTGAATGCGCGTTTTGTCGTAGTTCTCCTCAGGAGGCGTGATTAAAGAGGTGTTTGGGACGTCTTTAAATTTGTTAGTTTGGCCAATAGGATTATATGTTTTGGAAAAGAAGAGGAAGGGCAGAACAGTTGGATAAGTCCGGCTCACCGATTGGCTAGAATGGCAGGGACG
Source organism: Rhinoderma darwinii (assembly GCF_050947455.1). Classification (NCBI taxonomy): domain Eukaryota; kingdom Metazoa; phylum Chordata; class Amphibia; order Anura; family Rhinodermatidae; genus Rhinoderma; species Rhinoderma darwinii. The sequence continues at coordinate 389,115,700 of NC_134688.1, read as the reverse complement.
GGAATAGGACAATAAGTCAAGCTAATTGGTTTACTGCATAGCTGCCCCGGAAGTACTAAGAGCCTGCGTGAGAGATCGTATGAGTCATTGCAGCCACCACGCCAAACATCCGGCGGAAATTCTGACAAGGATGATGTAACAGCAGGATCATTTATATGTTCAAAAACTACGGCCGAGCACATGTTATATACATTATCGGCCATCTTGGAGGTTGCTATGTCTGACTTTCAGTCGCGCCTTCTTTTGGTTTTGGGTTTTGTTCTTTTTATATTATCCCCTTAGTGACCACCTTTTCACGGAGGTCACTAAGGGGCCTTAGGCTAGGCCACCGCCAGGTCCCGTGCAGGCTGGAGCGGATGCTCTGCTGTCTGATGATAGCCGGGTTCCTGCTAAAACGGTAGCAATCGAAGTTTAGATCGGGGCCATTTAACCCCTTAAATGCTGCGGTCAGTAGTGACTGCAACATTTAAATTGTTTACAGAGGAATGGTGCTCACTCTCTCACCCATCGGCGGCCCACAAATGCGATCACGGGCCTCCGATGCAGTGCCATGGCAGCCAGGGCCTAATAAAGGACCCCAGGCCAATATGCCTATTAGGCCATACCAGAGGCGCATCCTAATAGATTGCCTGTCAGTTTTACACTGACAGGCAATTATGCTCTGGTATACTAGGTATACCAAAGCATTATATCTGGGATCTAAAGATAATTCTGCAAAATAATACATTACACAATAAAATGGTGTCAGTACTCTGTGAACACCAATGCCACCTAAAACACTATATATAAATAAATAAATATGCATTGCTGCTGAATCTACTTACCATAATGAGGTTCTTAGAACACATTTTGATCAAATTGTGTGAGCCCACCTGCCACGACAAAGCGACCTCACTTATAAGGTGGGTCCCTACAATGCACATACACCCAGTTCTGGGACTAAGCCTACATTTACTTAGGGATGGTAGGAACCAGCATTTTACTAATTAAAATCACCCATGGCAAAATGGAAGGATTGTGTAATTCTTGTGTAATGTGGGGTTAACATTCTCACTACACCCAAGTACCTTGAGGGATGTAGTCTCCAAAATAAGGACACTTCTGGGGGATTTCCACTGTTTTGGTCCCACAGGGGCTTTTCAAAAGCAACATGGTGCCGAGAAACTAATCCAGCAAAATCTGCTCTCCAAAAGCCAAATGATGCTCCTTCCATTTTAAGCCCTGCCGTGTGCCAAAACAGCAGTTTATGACCGCATATGGGGCATTTCCATATTCTGAAGAAGTTGTTTAGCAAGCATTGGGGTTATTTTTATCCTTTGTTTGTTGAGAAAATTAAACATTTTTAGCTAAAAATACGTCTTATAGGGAAAAAAAAATAATTTAATTTTCACATACAAATTCTAATAAAATCTATGAAACACTTGTGGGGTTTAAAGGCTCACTAGACCCCTAGATTAATTCCGTTTTGGTGTAGTTTTCAAAAATGGGGTCTTTTTTGGGGTGTTTCCTTTGTTTTGGCACCACAAGACCTCTTCAAACCTGACATGGTGCCTACAATATAATCTATTAAAAAGAAGGCCACAAAATCCACTAGGTGTTTCTTTGCTTTTGATGGCAGTGTTTCAGTCCATTAGCACACTATGGCCACATATGTGATATTTCTAAAAACTGCAGAATTTGGGCAATAAATTTTGATTTGTGTTTCCCTGGTAAAACCTTCTGTGATACAAAAAAATGGATTGAAATGAAATTTCTGAATAAAAATGAAATTTGTAAATTTTACCTGCACTTTGCCGCAATTCCTGTAAAAACGACTAAAGGGTTAAAAAAAACTTTCTAAATGCTGTTTTGAATATTTTGAGGGGTGCAGTTTTTAAAATGGGGAGATTTTTTGGGGGTATTTCTAATATATAGGCTCTTCAAACCACTTCAGAACTAAAACTGGTTCCTATAAGAATAGGCTTTGGAAATTTTCTTGAATATGTTATAAATTTCTGCTAAATTTTTAAGCCTTGTTACATCCTAGAAAAATAAAAGGTGTTGAAAAATTATGCCAACATAAAGTAGACATATGGCGTATGTTAATTAGTAAGTATTTTGTGTTGTATAACTATCTGTCTTACAAGCAGATGCATTTAAATTCACCAAAATACTAATTTTCGCAAATTTTAAAAAAATGTTGGTGTCTTTCACCAATAAAGACTAAATGTATCGACCAAATTTTACTTGTGACATAAAGTATCAACCACAAGGAAGCATTCTCAGAATCGCTAGGATAGGTGACAGCATTCCAAAGTTATTACCACATAAAGTGACTCGTCAGATTTGAAAAATGAGGCGATGATATAACAGTCGGCTCCAGCCGGCTGCATTGTCCTGTTCACAATCTGTGAGGAGCAGAAGATTTCCTTTGATCCCCTTGTCTCTTACCCTTCAGCGGGAAGCCATAAACAGTGGACACATCCTACGATGAGTTCCCATGACACAGGCGTTTTCCACGGCCTGCCCCCCCCCCCCCCCCGGAAGTGATGAGTTTGGCACAGTGATGTCATACAGAAGTGAACAGAGAGAGTTTAAATAATCCAATTCTACTGCACTTCCCAGACCTTCACACCACCCACACCAGAGGAGACCTGCACATCAGCCCTCACCTGAGCAGAAGCTATATACCACCAAAGCAGGCCTGATGAACTCACTCTACAAAACCGGCAGTCTAATTATCATTCCTAACCCTTCCATACCCTGCCATAACTACTCAAGCTGCTGCATCCCTCTCCAGCAATAGCATAATGCCTGCATCCCCTTCCCACTGCCTTTAACCCTCTCCTATTCTACCATTACCTTGCACTACAGCAACCATTTAATAACCCCTTTATTGCCAAGTCCCCCTTTGCCCTTTCTCTTTCCTTACAGCCATTATTGTATTAACCTCTTAATTACAGGGACAGTTAGAGCCAGGTGGGGGAGAGTCACAGAAGTAAGCATGAGTGAGTATATTGTATCAAATATGTGTATGTAGGTACCTGAGTGGGTACTAGGATAGGACTGTACGGGTACTGTTAATCTGTTTTTATAAATTGTACCACTTATAGTGTTAGTATACTTAGTACATATTGATAGTTATTGTATATATTGAAGTATACTAATACTATATTGTGAATATATGTATATTTTGTGTATTCTATGTTATTTAACGGAATGTGATTTTGTGTTAGTAATAAACCTTGCTTTATTATACATTTGTGTCGTGAATCACTGAACACACACACACACACACACACACACACACACACACACACACACACACACGCACACACACACTTATCTAATAAGACAAATAGAAGGTGTAATACAAGGGAAAAGGTAGGGGAACTAAGCATAACCCTATTGATCCTAATAAAAGGAGAGAGTAATAGTGGGGACACGAGCCCAGTGAAACCCACTGATTGGTAGGCCTTTAACACATGAACAGAAACTATTATCTATTAACCCCTTAACCTGCAAGCTATTTAAAAAAAATTGGGGTTTTTCATCACCGCCTTACGAAAGTCATAACTTTTTTATTTTTCCGTCTACAAAGCCATATGAGGGCTTGTTTTTTAAGGATGAGTTGTAGATTCTAAATATAGCCATTTAATTAGCCATATTATGTACCGAGAAGCTTTTAAAAATTATTTTATGGGGTGGAATTGAAAAATACAGCAATTCCTAATTTTTTTGATGTTTTGTTTTTACTTTGGTAAAAATGTCATGTAACTTTATTCTGCTGGTCAATACGGTTACAGTGATACCATATTTATATATTTTTTTATGCTTTAGTACTTTAACACCTTAAAAACTATTTATATACAAAAAAAAATTTTGTGTGTAGCTATATTCTGAGACCCATAATGTTTTTATTTTTCAGTCAATGGAGCTATTTGAGGACATGCTTTTTGTGGGGCTATTGTGGGCACAGTTTTTATTGGTAACATTTTGGGGTACATATGACTTTTTGATCACTTTTTGTTCCATTTTTGGGGGGAGTTGATGGGACTAAAAAATAATTTTTTTTCACCACGTTCACCGTGTGGTATAAATAACGCTATATTTTAATAGTTTGGACTTTTATTAACCAGTTATGGTTTTTTTTATTGTTTAAATTCTTTTAAAAATCTTAAAAGCATTTTTTTTTTACTTTTAATTTTTTGGGGTATATTGGTCAAAACTTTATTACATTTTTTTTTCTGTGCATTTTTTTGTCTCCCCATAGACTTTCGGTTGGTACAATACACTGTTGTACGCAGGGTATAACAGGAGGAGTTCCAGTCCCCATCTGTCAAGACAACACATCGGCACCCCACAATCGTGTTGCGGAGGGGGGCAATTTGATGACAGGGGCCATCCCTCTTCCTGAACCCACTCCATACGTTTTTCCTCCCATCATGACGTACATGTATGTCATGATGGGTTAACCAGTTCAATTAAAAGTCCCTAATAGTTCATTTGAAAATTGTTTTTGTAAAACAGGCATCCTCCTTTAATCTATTAGGAGCCTCCTGTCCCATTTTATTAAAGGTTGAACAACCCCTTTATGTAAGAAATATGAAAAGGAGACAAAAATATTTGATACAATTTCTCCATTAAATCATGTTTATACTTTGAGTTCAAATCTATTTTTCATGTTGCTTTATAAACGATTGTTAATAAATTCATATGAAACATTACATATTAACCTTTGTTGCTATTGTTCTATAAAAAGTTTGAAAAGAACACCTGCATGTATAATCTAGCTGAATTATTACTTATTCATTACAATGCCAGATAGCTAAGAGTTTTAGTGACTCTCACTGCTTGAAAGTACAAACAGCTGTTAAACAAAAGCTAAGCTTCATTTCAATTATGTCACTTGTATAATGATTATTTTTAATCAAGATGAAGAAATAGAAGCATTAATTCAAAAGGAGGTCTGCATTTGAAAAGAGTTTTAAAAAAAAAATTGCATAAATAATGATGTGGGTATCCAACATTTTTTTTAAAAGAAAAGAAAACGAATTTCAATTTTCCAAATTTGATTTGTGAGATACTGTACACTGAGGTTTTATTCACAATAATGTAGATGCCTTTTTTCTATGTTACCTTTTGGGTTAAAACAGGTTTGGATAAAATTTAAAGGTACAAGACATGATAGGGTCAATTGTTTTTTTTTTCAATAATTGTAATACAAAACAATATGGCATCATTTAATTTATCAACATAAAAATAATTGATAGCTTTATGTATCAATCTAAAATTGAAAAAGAGATATATGGCATCAGTCATGTAAAATTATTTGCTGGCTGCAGCGCCCCTTTGAGACCGGAAGATGATGATCCAAGGCGCTGGTGCAGTGGAGGATATCCAAGAGGCAAGGATAATGGAACCTTGCAATGGAAGATTCAAAGTGGTAATAATTAAAAGTTTCTTTATTGTTGGTACTTGTTACAATCCCAAACTGGCATCTTTATTAGGCATATGTGTATGAGTACAGAGTCCCAAAATTTAGATAAAAAAAGGCAGGCAAATGTAGAATTTATGTCTAAGGGGTGACACAGGTAATAACAGACAAACCATTTATATACATGGCATCATGCAGGAAGTTATATTATAGGGGTCACACAAGGTCATAAAGTAAATATGCTGCAGGAAGTGATGTTACAGAGTCATTTACACTCAAGAGAGTTAATATTATTAACATACATGACATAAGGAAGTAATGTTACACGGGTCACACAAGGTCAGGAAGATTAGATTACGCAGAATACATGGCATCACATAGAAAGTGTCTTTACGGGTTACACACATTCATGAAGGTTAAAAACATTAGCATAAAGGAAATTATTTCATATTTTTCATAATATGTGATGAATTTTCATACAGAATGTATTTGGAATATATCTAAAATATTGTGTTTTAAAGTAATTTAGAATAGATTAGTTAGGACAGAGTGTCTGTTATAGCATGAAGAAAGGGAGAGAACCTCCAGCTCACCAGTGTGCGTCTCCAGACAGCGTCAGTCGGATCCCCGCGACGGCCCGCGGTGTAAGGCAATGGATGTAGAGAAGAATTGATCCAGCGCTGATGGTAAGTTAAAAGGGAAAACGAAGTCCCATGTTTATTGAAGAAAAAAGCATAAAACAGAAGGGAGACGCAGTCCCAAGGTGTGAGTAGTCAGGGCTTGAACCTGAGCCTACGCGTTTCGATCGCAGTCTGCGATCTTAGTCATGGCAAATGAGTAGAAGACCGTGTGTCTGAGATATCCTTATATGCTAATCAATCAGCAGGAAAGGCCAATATGCAAATGCTGGTAATTGGTAGATACCAAGAATTAAGGAGTGGCTAGTAGTATGAGTAAATACGAACCAAAGCTAGTTGAAAACCTAGCCCTCATATGTATATTAACATTGTCATATTGGTATAATATAATAGGAAGAATACTAAAAGTAACGGGTATAAGTGTAACAATATCGTTAATGATAGTAGATGGTAAACCCGTATATCTTAAATGAGTGCATACAAAAGAGACTGAGACACACGGCCTTATCAGTACTTATACATAAAAAGCAAACATGACATGTTGACAAATTGAAACATTGAAAAATGTGAGAAAATATAAAGAGATTAAAAACAGAAATGAAGAAGGATCAAAATGCTGTAGTATTATAGAATGTAAGTGGTCTATGGTAATTCAATTCATTTATGTCAATAGTTGTTCGAGACAACTGTCAGTCTAAAATAAATGCACATTATGTTAGGTAAATTGGTTAATATAGAATGGAAACGAATGGCTCAAAAATATAAACCCAAAATACATCATATAACCTGTCGGATCACAGAGAAAAAACCCCTGTGGCCGAGCGAACCGCAACGGATAAAGAGCTGATGAAAAAGAAAAAGGCTGATGAAAAAAATGCGCGTTAACAAAGCTCAGTGAGTGTGAATATGGACTTATATAGTATGCAAAACAAGCTGTGTTTGCTGATAGAAAGAGCATCAAGTAAGATCAGTTAAAGTCCGCTGATAGTTAATAATGGTAATAGACAACAACAACAACAGAGTTAGAGAATGAAAGGATGTGAGTATTCATAGAAAGGGACATTCAACGAGTTACGATGGTGTACCTTGATTACGTTTTATAACTCATCAATACAAGTCACATTGTCATAAAATAGTGTAATAATAAATATTGTTGATTACATACCTAAAAACCTAACAAATGAATTAAACACTAGTTGTATATATAACCATAGGAAAAGTCATATGCAGATGGTAATGTTGTGCATAGACTGATATTGGAAAATAAGTTCAAAATGTATAGAACCATGTACAAGTGGTATATATATGTATAGACTGGTGTTAGAAAATAAATTCGAAATGAATAAAACCAACTAGTGGCTGGTAATAATATCATAAATGTACAAAAACGTAGGCAAATATCAGAAACTGTAAATCTGGAATCCCAAGGAGTAGGCTATAAATTCCTTTACAAAATATACTGCGCGATCCTATGATACCATTGAATGTATAATGGGCTAATTCAAATTTTCTTGCTAATTTATAATGCTGAGAAATTAATTAACTAAGCATTGAATAGTCATAATAAGTGTGACAATAATTCAGTGAAGAGTATGTATGTGATCTTAATCGTCATGAAAAAACATACACTCAATACAGTAACATAGGTACTTGATGATAATGACCCAAAGTGGCCCATTAATATGTAGCTATAATGGATTGATCTAGGTACATATAGCAAAATGTAAGTATGTATTTACCTTATGTATGGAAACTTAATGTAAAATGGCACTAAGAAAACAGAACTGCAATAAATGCCATACTGGAAAGATTTATTGAGGTGTGTGTACCTGCCGGCACAAGCAATAAGGGTAGGAGTCTATAGTCTAGTTCATATAAATTGCGATGTTTCAATAATGAAACATGAGATCCTTCCTAAGGTTGAGTCCTTTGGGGAAGCGAGTCTCCAAACTATAAATCCAAAAGGCCTCCCTGGTAAGTAAACGCTGTTTTAAATCACCCCCTCTTTTTGTACCCCTTACTTTTTCAATAGCATATGTGGAAAAAGAGCTGACATTTCTATTGTGGCAAGTCACAAAATGCCTGGCTGCATTAGAAATATTGACGATGGATGGATTGCGTATATAACTGAGGTGTTCTAATATGCGAATTTTAAATTTCCTGGTAGTGCAGCCGACGTATTTGAGATTGCATGTTGTGCATTCGATAATATACACTACATGGTCGCTGTTACAGTTCATATATGTTTTAATAGCAAAGGTGGTGGTTTCTGAAGAGTTGGAATATTGTTTATTAATTTTAGCAAAAGTGCAAACTTTGCAGGGATTAATCCCACACCTATAAAATCCTTTATAAGTTAGCCATGAAGGTTTAGGGTTATTAGTTGGCAGTAATGATGGAGACAATATGTTGCCCAAGGTTTGTGCCCTACGAGATACTATTCTGCATCCATTTTTTAAAAGGTTTTCTAGTGTTGGATCGTCGTACAGTAAGGGGATGTATTTCAACACCATGTTTTTGATGGTGTTGAACTGCTTACTGTATTGCAAAACTAGAGTTGGAATATTTTGACTCTGGGTTGAAATGGTTTGAGTATTATCCATTGATATAAGGGAATCTCTATTTTTGGTAGCGACTATGTTTTTAGCCCTTGATAGGGTCCAGTTCTTGTAGCCTCTTGCTTTTAACCTATTGCAGATGATAGACTCTTCTTTGATATAGCTCATATGGGAACTACAATTGCGTTTGGCGCGTGTGAGTTCACCGATGGGAATGGCAGAAACCGTGTGTGTGGGATGACAGCTTGATGCATGCAGTATTGTATTTCCTGATATAGATTTGCGGTAGATGTTAGACTGAATTATGTCACCTATTTTGCACGAAAAACTTAGGTCTAGAAAATTGATGTATAAAGAATTAAAATGAAAGGTAAATTTGAGATTAGATCCATTGGTGTTAATAAAGGACATAAACAGTGGTATGGCAGATACATCTCCCTCCCATATAAGTAGGAGGTCATCAATGTATCTGCCATACCAGTGTATGTGGTCAAGAAAAGGGTTAGTTGGAGAATAAATGTAATGTTCCTCCCACCATGCCATGGTGAGATTGGCAATGGAGGGAGAGAATTTGGCCCCCATGGAAACACCACATTTTTGTAAATAAAATTGGTTTATGAAGCTGAAGTAGTTATGCGTCATGAGATACTGAGTAATTTGTATTAGAAATAATTGCATGTTAGGGTCATATCCACTATATTTGTGAAGGTGATACCTGAGGGCCTCTAGAGCAACATCTCGAGGGATGCTGGTGTAGAGGGCAACAACGTCACAAGAAAGCCAGGTGAAATCACATTGCCAAATTTTCTTATGGAATGCCTGTAGGACATCCTTGGTATCCTTGAGATATCCCGGAATTCTGGTGACTAAAGGCTGGAGAAAAGTATCCAACCATTCGGAAATCTTTTCTGTAAGAGAGCCTATACCCGAAACAATGGGTCGCATGGGAGGGGGATTCAAACCCTTGTGTGTTTTAGGAAGTGCATGAAGAATGGGAACTATCGGATGTTCCACTGACAGATATTTGTGTTCTCTAGTTGTAAAAATACCCAGATTTAAGCCTTTATCTAATATCTGTTGTAAGGCGTTGTGGAACATGTCAGTTGGATTATCTTGTAGCTTAATATACGTATCTGTGTCATTTAACAATAACATAATTTGGTTGATATACACATCCTTGTCTAACACGGTGACACTACCCCCCTTATCAGCCATGCGAATGACTATGTCATGGTTATCATGTAAGGATTTAATAGCCTGTTTATCAAGTAATGTAAGATTATGTGAGGAGGTGTCATATTTAGCTGCTTCTTGAATTTTAAACAGCTCACGTTCTACAATTTGCTGGAAAGTGTCCATAGACTCTGTGCGAGAATGAATCGGGTAGAATCCTGGGTTCTTGGTTTCAAATTTGGATACAGAGAGAGGAGATGGGTTGATGTAATGTCCAGCTAAATCCTCCAGATGTAAGAGTGTTGTTTGTTCCAGAAACGATAATTTCCGATATGCATTAACTGGTGAAACTGTTGTCAGTGTTTCAGATGGAGAGATAGATGAAGGCACTTGTGGGGTTGAGAAGTGTCTCTTAACGGTAAGATTGCGTACAAACTTATTAATGTCAAGCAAAGTGTGGAAAGGGTCGAAATTAGAATTCGGTACGAAATTGAGTCCTAGTGAAAGAACATGAATCTGAGCTTGGGTTAATGACACTGATGAAAGATTAACCACATCAAGAGTTCTTAGTATCTCTGGTTCCTCAGTCTGCGGGGCAATATGATGTCGGCTGGATTGATGCTTTCGGCCCCCCCTCCTCCTCCGTTTTTTGAAACATCTCTGGTGCGTTTGAAGTTGGATCTAGATTGTTGGTTGTATATGGACATGTCCGTGTCTGATTCTCCTTCTGCCCCATCTGTAGTTTCAGGTTCAGTGGAGCTGAAGCTGACTCTGTGAGAGTTAAGGGAGCGGTTATGTGGCGACCGTCTGTTTCTCAAGATTGATTTAGTCTTGAATCTGTTGTAATTGGAACGGTGCCACGTGTAGACTTCATTGTTATTATAATCCTGGGTATCCCTATGAAACTTGGATTTTTTGGTTTCAGCAATTGATTTCTCTAATTGCTCCAGGTGATCTTCCGTGCGTTTTTGTAGCAGGGCGAAGTCTGGTGAGCTGGAGAAAGAATTGATCTCATCCCTAACTTTGCTAATGTCCTGTTGTAATTCCACTAGTTTGATATTCTCTTGCTTTGTGATAAGCCGCATGAGATTGAGTGAACAATCCGTCAAGATGTTATTCCATTCCTTTGAAAAATCATCCGAGTAGTTATGTGTAGGCATTTTTCTTACTCTCAGACCCCGAGGGATCATGTTTTTCGAGATGTAATTCTGAAGTGTGGTTAAATCCCACCACACTTTGGTTTCATTGACAGACAATTTTTCCAATTCCTTAAATCTATTATGTAGAGATGAATTGGAATGGGACAAATTAGCATGATTAGGGTCTCCAAAAACCATTGCTGCCATTTCGACTCTTGACCGCTGAGGTGTTTGGGAAAACGACATGTTGGTATTAATGGTATCGTAATGTGACGGTAACCGATGCCAATGGATGAAAGGATAGACTCTTGATATAATAGATACAGAGTAGATACGAAACTATTCTTCAAAACTGGATTAAAAACAAAGTCACATAAAAAACATGACAAAAGCAACACAATCGTGAATTGCAAAATATGTATTCCTTGGGAGTGTAAAACGTTGCACAGGCTGAAATGGCTTCCTGAGGCAGGAAAAGGAATTTGTAATTCCCAGAACAGTTCTGAGTGCCAGATCAGAATGACGTGATGGTCACTATAATCAATAGTAAGGGATGCCAGATATTATACATGACATCTGTATTCAGCATATATAACAGATAAGATATAGCTCCCAGAAAAATGAACATTGAAAAAATGACTGTGCAAACTATCGGCTGGTGTGCACGGAGGCTAAGCCGTGATATGGAATGAAGAAAGGGAGAGAACCTCCAGCTCACCAGTGTGCGTCTCCAGACAGCGTCAGTCGGATCCCCGCGACGGCCCGCGGTGTAAGGCAATGGATGTAGAGAAGAATTGATCCAGCGCTGATGGTAAGTTAAAAGGGAAAACGAAGTCCCATGTTTATTGAAGAAAAAAGCATAAAACAGAAGGGAGACGCAGTCCCAAGGTGTGAGTAGTCAGGGCTTGAACCTGAGCCTACGCGTTTCGATCGCAGTCTGCGATCTTAGTCATGGCAAATGAGTAGAAGACCGTGTGTCTGAGATATCCTTATATGCTAATCAATCAGCAGGAAAGGCCAATATGCAAATGCTGGTAATTGGTAGATACCAAGAATTAAGGAGTGGCTAGTAGTATGAGTAAATACGAACCAAAGCTAGTTGAAAACCTAGCCCTCATATGTATATTAACATTGTCATATTGGTATAATATAATAGGAAGAATACTAAAAGTAACGGGTATAAGTGTAACAATATCGTTAATGATAGTAGATGGTAAACCCGTATATCTTAAATGAGTGCATACAAAAGAGACTGAGACACACGGCCTTATCAGTACTTATACATAAAAAGCAAACATGACATGTTGACAAATTGAAACATTGAAAAATGTGAGAAAATATAAAGAGATTAAAAACAGAAATGAAGAAGGATCAAAATGCTGTAGTATTATAGAATGTAAGTGGTCTATGGTAATTCAATTCATTTATGTCAATAGTTGTTCGAGACAACTGTCAGTCTAAAATAAATGCACATTATGTTAGGTAAATTGGTTAATATAGAATGGAAACGAATGGCTCAAAAATATAAACCCAAAATACATCATATAACCTGTCGGATCACAGAGAAAAAACCCCTGTGGCCGAGCGAACCGCAACGGATAAAGAGCTGATGAAAAAGAAAAAGGCTGATGAAAAAAATGCGCGTTAACAAAGCTCAGTGAGTGTGAATATGGACTTATATAGTATGCAAAACAAGCTGTGTTTGCTGATAGAAAGAGCATCAAGTAAGATCAGTTAAAGTCCGCTGATAGTTAATAATGGTAATAGACAACAACAACAACAGAGTTAGAGAATGAAAGGATGTGAGTATTCATAGAAAGGGACATTCAACGAGTTACGATGGTGTACCTTGATTACGTTTTATAACTCATCAATACAAGTCACATTGTCATAAAATAGTGTAATAATAAATATTGTTGATTACATACCTAAAAACCTAACAAATGAATTAAACACTAGTTGTATATATAACCATAGGAAAAGTCATATGCAGATGGTAATGTTGTGCATAGACTGATATTGGAAAATAAGTTCAAAATGTATAGAACCATGTACAAGTGGTATATATATGTATAGACTGGTGTTAGAAAATAAATTCGAAATGAATAAAACCAACTAGTGGCTGGTAATAATATCATAAATGTACAAAAACGTAGGCAAATATCAGAAACTGTAAATCTGGAATCCCAAGGAGTAGGCTATAAATTCCTTTACAAAATATACTGCGCGATCCTATGATACCATTGAATGTATAATGGGCTAATTCAAATTTTCTTGCTAATTTATAATGCTGAGAAATTAATTAACTAAGCATTGAATAGTCATAATAAGTGTGACAATAATTCAGTGAAGAGTATGTATGTGATCTTAATCGTCATGAAAAAACATACACTCAATACAGTAGCATAGGTACTTGATGATAATGACCCAAAGTGGCCCATTAATATGTAGCTATAATGGATTGATCTAGGTACATATAGCAAAATGTAAGTATGTATTTACCTTATGTATGGAAACTTAATGTAAAATGGCACTAAGAAAACAGAACTGCAATAAATGCCATACTGGAAAGATTTATTGAGGTGTGTGTACCTGCCGGCACAAGCAATAAGGGTAGGAGTCTATAGTCTAGTTCATATAAATTGCGATGTTTCAATAATGAAACATGAGATCCTTCCTAAGGTTGAGTCCTTTGGGGAAGCGAGTCTCCAAACTATAAATCCAAAAGGCCTCCCTGGTAAGTAAACGCTGTTTTAAATCACCCCCTCTTTTTGTACCCCTTACTTTTTCAATAGCATATGTGGAAAAAGAGCTGACATTTCTATTGTGGCAAGTCACAAAATGCCTGGCTGCATTAGAAATATTGACGATGGATGGATTGCGTATATAACTGAGGTGTTCTAATATGCGAATTTTAAATTTCCTGGTAGTGCAGCCGACGTATTTGAGATTGCATGTTGTGCATTCGATAATATACACTACATGGTCGCTGTTACAGTTCATATATGTTTTAATAGCAAAGGTGGTGGTTTCTGAAGAGTTGGAATATTGTTTATTAATTTTAGCAAAAGTGCAAACTTTGCAGGGATTAATCCCACACCTATAAAATCCTTTATAAGTTAGCCATGAAGGTTTAGGGTTATTAGTTGGCAGTAATGATGGAGACAATATGTTGCCCAAGGTTTGTGCCCTACGAGATACTATTCTGCATCCATTTTTTAAAAGGTTTTCTAGTGTTGGATCGTCGTACAGTAAGGGGATGTATTTCAACACCATGTTTTTGATGGTGTTGAACTGCTTACTGTATTGCAAAACTAGAGTTGGAATATTTTGACTCTGGGTTGAAATGGTTTGAGTATTATCCATTGATATAAGGGAATCTCTATTTTTGGTAGCGACTATGTATTTTTGCTTGTGCCGGCAGGTACACACACCTCAATAAATCTTTCCAGTATGGCATTTATTGCAGTTCTGTTTTCTTAGTGCCATTTTACATTAAGTTTCCATACATAAGGTAAATACATACTTACATTTTGCTATATGTACCTAGATCAATCCATTATAGCTACATATTAATGGGCCACTTTGGGTCATTATCATCAAGTACCTATGCTACTGTATTGAGTGTATGTTTTTTCATGACGATTAAGATCACATACATACTCTTCACTGAATTATTGTCACACTTATTATGACTATTCAATGCTTAGTTAATTAATTTCTCAGCATTATAAATTAGCAAGAAAATTTGAATTAGCCCATTATACATTCAATGGTATCATAGGATCGCGCAGTATATTTTGTAAAGGAATTTATAGCCTACTCCTTGGGATTCCAGATTTACAGTTTCTGATATTTGCCTACGTTTTTGTACATTTATGATATTATTACCAGCCACTAGTTGGTTTTATTCATTTCGAATTTATTTTCTAACACCAGTCTATACATATATATACCACTTGTACATGGTTCTATACATTTTGAACTTATTTTCCAATATCAGTCTATGCACAACATTACCATCTGCATATGACTTTTCCTATGGTTATATATACAACTAGTGTTTAATTCATTTGTTAGGTTTTTAGGTATGTAATCAACAATATTTATTATTACACTATTTTATGACAATGTGACTTGTATTGATGAGTTATAAAACGTAATCAAGGTACACCATCGTAACTCGTTGAATGTCCCTTTCTATGAATACTCACATCCTTTCATTCTCTAACTCTGTTGTTGTTGTTGTCTATTACCATTATTAACTATCAGCGGACTTTAACTGATCTTACTTGATGCTCTTTCTATCAGCAAACACAGCTTGTTTTGCATACTATATAAGTCCATATTCACACTCACTGAGCTTTGTTAACGCGCATTTTTTTCATCAGCCTTTTTCTTTTTCATCAGCTCTTTATCCGTTGCGGTTCGCTCGGCCACAGGGGTTTTTTCTCTGTGATCCGACAGGTTATATGATGTATTTTGGGTTTATATTTTTGAGCCATTCGTTTCCATTCTATATTAACCAATTTACCTAACATAATGTGCATTTATTTTAGACTGACAGTTGTCTCGAACAACTATTGACATAAATGAATTGAATTACCATAGACCACTTACATTCTATAATACTACAGCATTTTGATCCTTCTTCATTTCTGTTTTTAATCTCTTTATATTTTCTCACATTTTTCAATGTTTCAATTTGTCAACATGTCATGTTTGCTTTTTATGTATAAGTACTGATAAGGCCGTGTGTCTCAGTCTCTTTTGTATGCACTCATTTAAGATATACGGGTTTACCATCTACTATCATTAACGATATTGTTACACTTATACCCGTTACTTTTAGTATTCTTCCTATTATATTATACCAATATGACAATGTTAATATACATATGAGGGCTAGGTTTTCAACTAGCTTTGGTTCGTATTTACTCATACTACTAGCCACTCCTTAATTCTTGGTATCTACCAATTACCAGCATTTGCATATTGGCCTTTCCTGCTGATTGATTAGCATATAAGGATATCTCAGACACACGGTCTTCTACTCATTTGCCATGACTAAGATCGCAGACTGCGATCGAAACGCGTAGGCTCAGGTTCAAGCCCTGACTACTCACACCTTGGGACTGCGTCTCCCTTCTGTTTTATGCTTTTTTCTTCAATAAACATGGGACTTCGTTTTCCCTTTTAACTTACCATCAGCGCTGGATCAATTCTTCTCTACATCCATTGCCTTACACCGCGGGCCGTCGCGGGGATCCGACTGACGCTGTCTGGAGACGCACACTGGTGAGCTGGAGGTTCTCTCCCTTTCTTCATTCCATATCACGGCTTAGCCTCCGTGCACACCAGCCGATAGTTTGCACAGTCATTTTTTCAATGTTCATTTTTCTGGGAGCTATATCTTATCTGTTATATATGCTGAATACAGATGTCATGTATAATATCTGGCATCCCTTACTATTGATTATAGTGACCATCACGTCATTCTGATCTGGCACTCAGAACTGTTCTGGGAATTACAAATTCCTTTTCCTGCCTCAGGAAGCCATTTCAGCCTGTGCAACGTTTTACACTCCCAAGGAATACATATTTTGCAATTCACGATTGTGTTGCTTTTGTCATGTTTTTTATGTGACTTTGTTTTTAATCCAGTTTTGAAGAATAGTTTCGTATCTACTCTGTATCTATTATATCAAGAGTCTATCCTTTCATCCATTGGCATCGGTTACCGTCACATTACGATACCATTAATACCAACATGTCGTTTTCCCAAACACCTCAGCGGTCAAGAGTCGAAATGGCAGCAATGGTTTTTGGAGACCCTAATCATGCTAATTTGTCCCATTCCAATTCATCTCTACATAATAGATTTAAGGAATTGGAAAAATTGTCTGTCAATGAAACCAAAGTGTGGTGGGATTTAACCACACTTCAGAATTACATCTCGAAAAACATGATCCCTCGGGGTCTGAGAGTAAGAAAAATGCCTACACATAACTACTCGGATGATTTTTCAAAGGAATGGAATAACATCTTGACGGATTGTTCACTCAATCTCATGCGGCTTATCACAAAGCAAGAGAATATCAAACTAGTGGAATTACAACAGGACATTAGCAAAGTTAGGGATGAGATCAATTCTTTCTCCAGCTCACCAGACTTCGCCCTGCTACAAAAACGCACGGAAGATCACCTGGAGCAATTAGAGAAATCAATTGCTGAAACCAAAAAATCCAAGTTTCATAGGGATACCCAGGATTATAATAACAATGAAGTCTACACGTGGCACCGTTCCAATTACAACAGATTCAAGACTAAATCAATCTTGAGAAACAGACGGTCGCCACATAACCGCTCCCTTAACTCTCACAGAGTCAGCTTCAGCTCCACTGAACCTGAAACTACAGATGGGGCAGAAGGAGAATCAGACACGGACATGTCCATATACAACCAACAATCTAGATCCAACTTCAAACGCACCAGAGATGTTTCAAAAAACGGAGGAGGAGGGGGGGCCGAAAGCATCAATCCAGCCGACATCATATTGCCCCGCAGACTGAGGAACCAGAGATACTAAGAACTCTTGATGTGGTTAATCTTTCATCAGTGTCATTAACCCAAGCTCAGATTCATGTTCTTTCACTAGGACTCAATTTCGTACCAAATTCTAATTTCGACCCTTTCCACACTTTGCTTGACATTAATAAGTTTGTACGCAATCTTACCGTTAAGAGACACTTCTCAACCCCACAAGAGCCTTCATCTATCTCTCCATCTGAAACACTGACAACAGTTTCACCAGTTAATGCATATCGGAAATTATCGTTTCTGGAACAAACAACACTCTTACATCTGGAGGATTTAGCTGGACATTACATCAACCCATCTCCTCTCTCTGTATCCAAATTTGAAACCAAGAACCCAGGATTCTACCCGATTCATTCTCGCACAGAGTCTATGGACACTTTCCAGCAAATTGTAGAACGTGAGCTGTTTAAAATTCAAGAAGCAGCTAAATATGACACCTCCTCACATAATCTTACATTACTTGATAAACAGGCTATTAAATCCTTACATGATAACCATGACATAGTCATTCGCATGGCTGATAAGGGGGGTAGTGTCACCGTGTTAGACAAGGATGTGTATATCAACCAAATTATGTTATTGTTAAATGACACAGATACGTATATTAAGCTACAAGATAATCCAACTGACATGTTCCACAACGCCTTACAACAGATATTAGATAAAGGCTTAAATCTGGGTATTTTTACAACTAGAGAACACAAATATCTGTCAGTGGAACATCCGATAGTTCCCATTCTTCATGCACTTCCTAAAACACACAAGGGTTTGAATCCCCCTCCCATGCGACCCATTGTTTCGGGTATAGGCTCTCTTACAGAAAAGATTTCCGAATGGTTGGATACTTTTCTCCAGCCTTTAGTCACCAGAATTCCGGGATATCTCAAGGATACCAAGGATGTCCTACAGGCATTCCATAAGAAAATTTGGCAATGTGATTTCACCTGGCTTTCTTGTGACGTTGTTGCCCTCTACACCAGCATCCCTCGAGATGTTGCTCTAGAGGCCCTCAGGTATCACCTTCACAAATATAGTGGATATGACCCTAACATGCAATTATTTCTAATACAAATTACTCAGTATCTCATGACGCATAACTACTTCAGCTTCATAAACCAATTTTATTTACAAAAATGTGGTGTTTCCATGGGGGCCAAATTCTCCCCCTCCATTGCCAATCTCACCATGGCATGGTGGGAGGAACATTACATTTATTCTCCAACTAACCCTTTTCTTGACCACATACACTGGTATGGCAGATACATTGATGACCTCCTACTTATATGGGAGGGAGATGTATCTGCCATACCACTGTTTATGTCCTTTATTAACACCAATGGATCTAATCTCAAATTTACCTTTCATTTTAATTCTTTATACATCAATTTTCTAGACCTAAGTTTTTCGTGCAAAATAGGTGACATAATTCAGTCTAACATCTACCGCAAATCTATATCAGGAAATACAATACTGCATGCATCAAGCTGTCATCCCACACACACGGTTTCTGCCATTCCCATCGGTGAACTCACACGCGCCAAACGCAATTGTAGTTCCCATATGAGCTATATCAAAGAAGAGTCTATCATCTGCAATAGGTTAAAAGCAAGAGGCTACAAGAACTGGACCCTATCAAGGGCTAAAAACATAGTCGCTACCAAAAATAGAGATTCCCTTATATCAATGGATAATACTCAAACCATTTCAACCCAGAGTCAAAATATTCCAACTCTAGTTTTGCAATACAGTAAGCAGTTCAACACCATCAAAAACATGGTGTTGAAATACATCCCCTTACTGTACGACGATCCAACACTAGAAAACCTTTTAAAAAATGGATGCAGAATAGTATCTCGTAGGGCACAAACCTTGGGCAACATATTGTCTCCATCATTACTGCCAACTAATAACCCTAAACCTTCATGGCTAACTTATAAAGGATTTTATAGGTGTGGGATTAATCCCTGCAAAGTTTGCACTTTTGCTAAAATTAATAAACAATATTCCAACTCTTCAGAAACCACCACCTTTGCTATTAAAACATATATGAACTGTAACAGCGACCATGTAGTGTATATTATCGAATGCACAACATGCAATCTCAAATACGTCGGCTGCACTACCAGGAAATTTAAAATTCGCATATTAGAACACCTCAGTTATATACGCAATCCATCCATCGTCAATATTTCTAATGCAGCCAGGCATTTTGTGACTTGCCACAATAGAAATGTCAGCTCTTTTTCCACATATGCTATTGAAAAAGTAAGGGGTACAAAAAGAGGGGGTGATTTAAAACAGCGTTTACTTACCAGGGAGGCCTTTTGGATTTATAGTTTGGAGACTCGCTTCCCCAAAGGACTCAACCTTAGGAAGGATCTCATGTTTCATTATTGAAACATCGCAATTTATATGAACTAGACTATAGACTCCTACCCTTATTGCTTGTGCCGGCAGGTACACACACCTCAATAAATCTTTCCAGTATGGCATTTATTGCAGTTCTGTTTTCTTAGTGCCATTTTACATTAAGTTTCCATACATAAGGTAAATACATACTTACATTTTGCTATATGTACCTAGATCAATCCATTATAGCTACATATTAATGGGCCACTTTGGGTCATTATCATCAAGTACCTATGCTACTGTATTGAGTGTATGTTTTTTCATGACGATTAAGATCACATACATACTCTTCACTGAATTATTGTCACACTTATTATGACTATTCAATGCTTAGTTAATTAATTTCTCAGCATTATAAATTAGCAAGAAAATTTGAATTAGCCCATTATACATTCAATGGTATCATAGGATCGCGCAGTATATTTTGTAAAGGAATTTATAGCCTACTCCTTGGGATTCCAGATTTACAGTTTCTGATATTTGCCTACGTTTTTGTACATTTATGATATTATTACCAGCCACTAGTTGGTTTTATTCATTTCGAATTTATTTTCTAACACCAGTCTATACATATATATACCACTTGTACATGGTTCTATACATTTTGAACTTATTTTCCAATATCAGTCTATGCACAACATTACCATCTGCATATGACTTTTCCTATGGTTATATATACAACTAGTGTTTAATTCATTTGTTAGGTTTTTAGGTATGTAATCAACAATATTTATTATTACACTATTTTATGACAATGTGACTTGTATTGATGAGTTATAAAACGTAATCAAGGTACACCATCGTAACTCGTTGAATGTCCCTTTCTATGAATACTCACATCCTTTCATTCTCTAACTCTGTTGTTGTTGTTGTCTATTACCATTATTAACTATCAGCGGACTTTAACTGATCTTACTTGATGCTCTTTCTATCAGCAAACACAGCTTGTTTTGCATACTATATAAGTCCATATTCACACTCACTGAGCTTTGTTAACGCGCATTTTTTTCATCAGCCTTTTTCTTTTTCATCAGCTCTTTATCCGTTGCGGTTCGCTCGGCCACAGGGGTTTTTTCTCTGTGATCCGACAGGTTATATGATGTATTTTGGGTTTATATTTTTGAGCCATTCGTTTCCATTCTATATTAACCAATTTACCTAACATAATGTGCATTTATTTTAGACTGACAGTTGTCTCGAACAACTATTGACATAAATGAATTGAATTACCATAGACCACTTACATTCTATAATACTACAGCATTTTGATCCTTCTTCATTTCTGTTTTTAATCTCTTTATATTTTCTCACATTTTTCAATGTTTCAATTTGTCAACATGTCATGTTTGCTTTTTATGTATAAGTACTGATAAGGCCGTGTGTCTCAGTCTCTTTTGTATGCACTCATTTAAGATATACGGGTTTACCATCTACTATCATTAACGATATTGTTACACTTATACCCGTTACTTTTAGTATTCTTCCTATTATATTATACCAATATGACAATGTTAATATACATATGAGGGCTAGGTTTTCAACTAGCTTTGGTTCGTATTTACTCATACTACTAGCCACTCCTTAATTCTTGGTATCTACCAATTACCAGCATTTGCATATTGGCCTTTCCTGCTGATTGATTAGCATATAAGGATATCTCAGACACACGGTCTTCTACTCATTTGCCATGACTAAGATCGCAGACTGCGATCGAAACGCGTAGGCTCAGGTTCAAGCCCTGACTACTCACACCTTGGGACTGCGTCTCCCTTCTGTTTTATGCTTTTTTCTTCAATAAACATGGGACTTCGTTTTCCCTTTTAACTTACCATCAGCGCTGGATCAATTCTTCTCTACATCCATTGCCTTACACCGCGGGCCGTCGCGGGGATCCGACTGACGCTGTCTGGAGACGCACACTGGTGAGCTGGAGGTTCTCTCCCTTTCTTCATTCCATATCACGGCTTAGCCTCCGTGCACACCAGCCGATAGTTTGCACAGTCATTTTTTCAATGTTCATTTTTCTGGGAGCTATATCTTATCTGTTATATATGCTGAATACAGATGTCATGTATAATATCTGGCATCCCTTACTATTGATTATAGTGACCATCACGTCATTCTGATCTGGCACTCAGAACTGTTCTGGGAATTACAAATTCCTTTTCCTGCCTCAGGAAGCCATTTCAGCCTGTGCAACGTTTTACACTCCCAAGGAATACATATTTTGCAATTCACGATTGTGTTGCTTTTGTCATGTTTTTTATGTGACTTTGTTTTTAATCCAGTTTTGAAGAATAGTTTCGTATCTACTCTGTATCTATTATATCAAGAGTCTATCCTTTCATCCATTGGCATCGGTTACCGTCACATTACGATACCATTAATACCAACATGTCGTTTTCCCAAACACCTCAGCGGTCAAGAGTCGAAATGGCAGCAATGGTTTTTGGAGACCCTAATCATGCTAATTTGTCCCATTCCAATTCATCTCTACATAATAGATTTAAGGAATTGGAAAAATTGTCTGTCAATGAAACCAAAGTGTGGTGGGATTTAACCACACTTCAGAATTACATCTCGAAAAACATGATCCCTCGGGGTCTGAGAGTAAGAAAAATGCCTACACATAACTACTCGGATGATTTTTCAAAGGAATGGAATAACATCTTGACGGATTGTTCACTCAATCTCATGCGGCTTATCACAAAGCAAGAGAATATCAAACTAGTGGAATTACAACAGGACATTAGCAAAGTTAGGGATGAGATCAATTCTTTCTCCAGCTCACCAGACTTCGCCCTGCTACAAAAACGCACGGAAGATCACCTGGAGCAATTAGAGAAATCAATTGCTGAAACCAAAAAATCCAAGTTTCATAGGGATACCCAGGATTATAATAACAATGAAGTCTACACGTGGCACCGTTCCAATTACAACAGATTCAAGACTAAATCAATCTTGAGAAACAGACGGTCGCCACATAACCGCTCCCTTAACTCTCACAGAGTCAGCTTCAGCTCCACTGAACCTGAAACTACAGATGGGGCAGAAGGAGAATCAGACACGGACATGTCCATATACAACCAACAATCTAGATCCAACTTCAAACGCACCAGAGATGTTTCAAAAAACGGAGAAGGAGGGGGGGCCGAAAGCATCAATCCAGCCGACATCATATTGCCCCGCAGACTGAGGAACCAGAGATACTAAGAACTCTTGATGTGGTTAATCTTTCATCAGTGTCATTAACCCAAGCTCAGATTCATGTTCTTTCACTAGGACTCAATTTCGTACCAAATTCTAATTTCGACCCTTTCCACACTTTGCTTGACATTAATAAGTTTGTACGCAATCTTACCGTTAAGAGACACTTCTCAACCCCACAAGAGCCTTCATCTATCTCTCCATCTGAAACACTGACAACAGTTTCACCAGTTAATGCATATCGGAAATTATCGTTTCTGGAACAAACAACACTCTTACATCTGGAGGATTTAGCTGGACATTACATCAACCCATCTCCTCTCTCTGTATCCAAATTTGAAACCAAGAACCCAGGATTCTACCCGATTCATTCTCGCACAGAGTCTATGGACACTTTCCAGCAAATTGTAGAACGTGAACTGTTTAAAATTCAAGAAGCAGCTAAATATGACACCTCCTCACATAATCTTACATTACTTGATAAACAGGCTATTAAATCCTTACATGATAACCATGACATAGTCATTCGCATGGCTGATAAGGGGGGTAGTGTCACCGTGTTAGACAAGGATGTGTATATCAACCAAATTATGTTATTGTTAAATGACACAGATACGTATATTAAGCTACAAGATAATCCAACTGACATGTTCCACAACGCCTTACAACAGATATTAGATAAAGGCTTAAATCTGGGTATTTTTACAACTAGAGAACACAAATATCTGTCAGTGGAACATCCGATAGTTCCCATTCTTCATGCACTTCCTAAAACACACAAGGGTTTGAATCCCCCTCCCATGCGACCCATTGTTTCGGGTATAGGCTCTCTTACAGAAAAGATTTCCGAATGGTTGGATACTTTTCTCCAGCCTTTAGTCACCAGAATTCCGGGATATCTCAAGGATACCAAGGATGTCCTACAGGCATTCCATAAGAAAATTTGGCAATGTGATTTCACCTGGCTTTCTTGTGACGTTGTTGCCCTCTACACCAGCATCCCTCGAGATGTTGCTCTAGAGGCCCTCAGGTATCACCTTCACAAATATAGTGGATATGACCCTAACATGCAATTATTTCTAATACAAATTACTCAGTATCTCATGACGCATAACTACTTCAGCTTCATAAACCAATTTTATTTACAAAAATGTGGTGTTTCCATGGGGGCCAAATTCTCCCCCTCCATTGCCAATCTCACCATGGCATGGTGGGAGGAACATTACATTTATTCTCCAACTAACCCTTTTCTTGACCACATACACTGGTATGGCAGATACATTGATGACCTCCTACTTATATGGGAGGGAGATGTATCTGCCATACCACTGTTTATGTCCTTTATTAACACCAATGGATCTAATCTCAAATTTACCTTTCATTTTAATTCTTTATACATCAATTTTCTAGACCTAAGTTTTTCGTGCAAAATAGGTGACATAATTCAGTCTAACATCTACCGCAAATCTATATCAGGAAATACAATACTGCATGCATCAAGCTGTCATCCCACACACACGGTTTCTGCCATTCCCATCGGTGAACTCACACGCGCCAAACGCAATTGTAGTTCCCATATGAGCTATATCAAAGAAGAGTCTATCATCTGCAATAGGTTAAAAGCAAGAGGCTACAAGAACTGGACCCTATCAAGGGCTAAAAACATAGTCGCTACCAAAAATAGAGATTCCCTTATATCAATGGATAATACTCAAACCATTTCAACCCAGAGTCAAAATATTCCAACTCTAGTTTTGCAATACAGTAAGCAGTTCAACACCATCAAAAACATGGTGTTGAAATACATCCCCTTACTGTACGACGATCCAACACTAGAAAACCTTTTAAAAAATGGATGCAGAATAGTATCTCGTAGGGCACAAACCTTGGGCAACATATTGTCTCCATCATTACTGCCAACTAATAACCCTAAACCTTCATGGCTAACTTATAAAGGATTTTATAGGTGTGGGATTAATCCCTGCAAAGTTTGCACTTTTGCTAAAATTAATAAACAATATTCCAACTCTTCAGAAACCACCACCTTTGCTATTAAAACATATATGAACTGTAACAGCGACCATGTAGTGTATATTATCGAATGCACAACATGCAATCTCAAATACGTCGGCTGCACTACCAGGAAATTTAAAATTCGCATATTAGAACACCTCAGTTATATACGCAATCCATCCATCGTCAATATTTCTAATGCAGCCAGGCATTTTGTGACTTGCCACAATAGAAATGTCAGCTCTTTTTCCACATATGCTATTGAAAAAGTAAGGGGTACAAAAAGAGGGGGTGATTTAAAACAGCGTTTACTTACCAGGGAGGCCTTTTGGATTTATAGTTTGGAGACTCGCTTCCCCAAAGGACTCAACCTTAGGAAGGATCTCATGTTTCATTATTGAAACATCGCAATTTATATGAACTAGACTATAGACTCCTACCCTTATTGCTTGTGCCGGCAGGTACACACACCTCAATAAATCTTTCCAGTATGGCATTTATTGCAGTTCTGTTTTCTTAGTGCCATTTTACATTAAGTTTCCATACATAAGGTAAATACATACTTACATTTTGCTATATGTACCTAGATCAATCCATTATAGCTACATATTAATGGGCCACTTTGGGTCATTATCATCAAGTACCTATGCTACTGTATTGAGTGTATGTTTTTTCATGACGATTAAGATCACATACATACTCTTCACTGAATTATTGTCACACTTATTATGACTATTCAATGCTTAGTTAATTAATTTCTCAGCATTATAAATTAGCAAGAAAATTTGAATTAGCCCATTATACATTCAATGGTATCATAGGATCGCGCAGTATATTTTGTAAAGGAATTTATAGCCTACTCCTTGGGATTCCAGATTTACAGTTTCTGATATTTGCCTACGTTTTTGTACATTTATGATATTATTACCAGCCACTAGTTGGTTTTATTCATTTCGAATTTATTTTCTAACACCAGTCTATACATATATATACCACTTGTACATGGTTCTATACATTTTGAACTTATTTTCCAATATCAGTCTATGCACAACATTACCATCTGCATATGACTTTTCCTATGGTTATATATACAACTAGTGTTTAATTCATTTGTTAGGTTTTTAGGTATGTAATCAACAATATTTATTATTACACTATTTTATGACAATGTGACTTGTATTGATGAGTTATAAAACGTAATCAAGGTACACCATCGTAACTCGTTGAATGTCCCTTTCTATGAATACTCACATCCTTTCATTCTCTAACTCTGTTGTTGTTGTTGTCTATTACCATTATTAACTATCAGCGGACTTTAACTGATCTTACTTGATGCTCTTTCTATCAGCAAACACAGCTTGTTTTGCATACTATATAAGTCCATATTCACACTCACTGAGCTTTGTTAACGCGCATTTTTTTCATCAGCCTTTTTCTTTTTCATCAGCTCTTTATCCGTTGCGGTTCGCTCGGCCACAGGGGTTTTTTCTCTGTGATCCGACAGGTTATATGATGTATTTTGGGTTTATATTTTTGAGCCATTCGTTTCCATTCTATATTAACCAATTTACCTAACATAATGTGCATTTATTTTAGACTGACAGTTGTCTCGAACAACTATTGACATAAATGAATTGAATTACCATAGACCACTTACATTCTATAATACTACAGCATTTTGATCCTTCTTCATTTCTGTTTTTAATCTCTTTATATTTTCTCACATTTTTCAATGTTTCAATTTGTCAACATGTCATGTTTGCTTTTTATGTATAAGTACTGATAAGGCCGTGTGTCTCAGTCTCTTTTGTATGCACTCATTTAAGATATACGGGTTTACCATCTACTATCATTAACGATATTGTTACACTTATACCCGTTACTTTTAGTATTCTTCCTATTATATTATACCAATATGACAATGTTAATATACATATGAGGGCTAGGTTTTCAACTAGCTTTGGTTCGTATTTACTCATACTACTAGCCACTCCTTAATTCTTGGTATCTACCAATTACCAGCATTTGCATATTGGCCTTTCCTGCTGATTGATTAGCATATAAGGATATCTCAGACACACGGTCTTCTACTCATTTGCCATGACTAAGATCGCAGACTGCGATCGAAACGCGTAGGCTCAGGTTCAAGCCCTGACTACTCACACCTTGGGACTGCGTCTCCCTTCTGTTTTATGCTTTTTTCTTCAATAAACATGGGACTTCGTTTTCCCTTTTAACTTACCATCAGCGCTGGATCAATTCTTCTCTACATCCATTGTCTGTTATAGCAATTACATATTGTTTTTCTAAATTAATATATTGATCATACAGATTTTTTTTATTATTGGGGAATCTGGGGAGCCGGTATTTCTACTATATGCATATTGGGATCTTTATTACGGGAATATAGTCCATCCAGTGACTTGACATCTTGTATTACATTGCTGTATAGGTGAGCTTCTCACAATAAAATACAGGACATCATGCGAGTTAAATCAGACATAATTTAATGCATATGAGTGGATAAATTAATATGGAACAAATGTAGCTAACAATGGAGAAAATACAAATAAATATAAAGAGAATGTAAAATACAGATGTGTCCAGCATTAGCTTGCTTGAATTTGGATAAGGATCCCAATTTGTCATGAAACCAATTCAATACAATATCGCGACATGTTAGCAAAACCCTTGACAGGCTACAACTCACATAACAAACACTGGGTGGCTACACATAGACACATACACTCCTCAACATTGAAATTGTAACATCAAGTATGAAAAGTTATAGAATTGTTGAAATTTACAGGATTGATAGATATGTTAATGATATGCAAATTATACAAAAATGGATTCAAAATATTCCAAACATCTTGATTTATTCAGTATTGACTATGAGCGTTATGCCACGCTGAATGTACCTGGGCACGCAAATGATTGGCTGCTGGCAGCACCCTTTGCAATTGCCAACCAATGATGTCCCAGATATGCTCAATTGGAGACAAGTCCGGAGACACTGCAAGCCATGGTAGCAGGTTAAGGCCACGCAGGCTGCTCACTCTAGTTCAAACAACATATGGCCTGACATTATTGTGTTGAAAAACGTCTTTTTTGACACTTTGGAGAAATGGCCGTACCACTGGTTCCAAGACCAAATTAACGTAACGCTAAGCTGTTAGTATACATGAAATGAAGGCTAGAGGGGTCCGGCTACCGTACATCATACCACCCCACACAGTAATCCCAAGAGTACAGCTGGTGTGACGTTCCCTTGTGAAGGCCTCTTCATGGCCCTGCCCACTTGGTCTCGAACAATCATCGGCTATCATTGCATCCAAGACAAAAAGCTTAACTCATTGCTAAAAAGGATAGACCTCCATTCTACCCTCCATTTCCATCTTGCTGTGGACCATGGTAGCCTTTGAAAGCTGTAGCTTGGGGGTCAATGGAACACCTCTAGTTGGACATGTGGCTCATAGCCCAATGTCGCTCTATCGCCTTCTGATTGTTTATCGTGACTCTATTTGCTGCCCTAGGCTTGGGATGTGACGTCCAATTTTTCTTGCAATACAGAATGGATCACTACACGCCATTCTTCCAGATGATCCGTCCATGCAGAGGTTCGTCTCCCCACACCTCTTGCTTTCATGTTATTTTTTGACAGATCTCTCGAAGTTGTCATGGCTCTATTAAGAATAAAAGCCATGACACTAATGTGAACAGAGCATTACATGTCGATTTTATTCAATATATAAAGTTTACTCATTATACCTATAGAATTGCTTGCCATTTTTTTTTTTTTTTTTTATTAATCTAGTGAACTATGAATCTTGGCAGTAACATTGTACTTAGTTGCCTCAGTTCGTCTTGGTAGCTTATTGATAACTTGTGTAGGAAACATATTTATATGTATTGCCAGAATATATACTAGTGTGAAAAACAATATCTAACGCTTCACTACTAAGATGGGTGTAATGTTCTTATAACATAAATCGGTTATCTGCTTAAGGCCGGGTTCACATGAGCATGTTCAGTCCGTGATATTTCCTGGACCGAACACACTGCAGGGAGCCGGGCTCCTAGCATTAAAGTTATCTATAACACTAGAAGTCCTCGTCTCGCTGCGGGAAAACTGTCCCATACTGTAATCATGTTTTCAGTATGGGATATTTGTTCCGTGTGGAGGCAGGGACACCTAGCATCATATATAACTATGACGCTAGGAGCCCAGCTCCCTGCAGTGTGTTCGGTCTGTGAAATACTGCCAACATACGGTTCATATATCACGGACCGAACACGCTCATGTGAATTTGGCCTTAGACAATCTCTTTTTGTTAGAAGGGTCTCCAGACCTAATTTATCCCAGGATGTTCTACTGCTGGGATCCATAGTAATCAACTGTTTTCTGTGGGGAACATAGCACTGAGTGTTCAATTAGCCCCCAGCACCACCACAGCTGAAATAAAGCATTACACAGTGCCCTTTGAAATCAATGGGCTATCTGTATAATGCATGGACATATCAGGCACTCCAGAGCAAGAGAAACTGTTTGTAGCCGCACTCCACTTTGACTGAAAGATGAGGGTCCAGAATGGGGAATTCCTATCTTGTAACCCTACAAAAGGATATTTAAAAATAGCTTTTCCAAACCAGACAACTCTTTAAGTATCAAATGTAGAAATACTTAATCCTTATGTTAATACAGGCTCAACTTTATATTTAGAAGTCAGTTATCCACTTTATCTATTTCAGCATAATCAAGCTAGTCATTTATGTAAATGTAGTTTAAACATATTTGCATGTTTTAACAGAAGCAAGAAAGCACAATAAAGTCTAAAATATAGCATTAAAGTTAGAGAGAATATATGGAAATACATTTTGATATATTCGACAATATCTGTAACATAAATTACATAAATTATAAAGCGCTATCTATGAATATTTATGCGTTCACAATAACATTTATTCCCATGACCTTATTCAAATAAGCTGCAAAGGTAGACAAATCACTGCAAAGAAAGTGCTTTACAGTGTATCAAAAGTTACCTTTTCTTGAATGCAAATGATCATTTAAATGAGGCAATTTAACAAAATTGTCAAAAGAAATACTTTTCAAATATTCTGAAGAATCATGTAATGTTAAATATAGATATGACCAGTTTTCCACCTTAGCAGCGCTTAAAAAACGCTAAAATAGAAACATCCTTATATCGTCATTTTTTTTGTTACATCAAATAATGACATGTAGATAACAGTTTATATCATACATCCCACAGAACTACAGGAATCTTGAAACTTAATTCTCTTTAAAACATCTCTGTCTCAGGCCATATTCAGCCGTGGTGCATTTGCCACGGCAAATTATAGTTTTCAAAACCTCATCCACACGTGGCAGTAAGATTAAAATTTGCAGCATACACATCTTATTACAGGAAAAAATGTGGATCTTCACAGCAGATTTCCCCCTATAAGGACCTGTTCACACTGAGTGTTTTTTGCAGGCGGATTTTGACCTGCCTGCACTCTCTTTGCCGTGTTTTTCGACCACGGACATTGAGCACCACGGTCAAAAAATGCTGCGAAAACCTCTTTCTCTACCTTCCATTGATGCCAATGGGAGGTCAGAGACGGAAACCCCTGAAGAAAGGGCATGACCCTTCTTTTTTGAGCGAGAAATCAATGGGAGGCGTTTTCTGACGTTTTTGGCGTGGTTTACGATGCGGTTTCCGTGTCAAAAACAGAGCCAAAAAACTCTGTGTGAACCAGGCATAAATGTATAGGGTAAATTCTGCAGTGAATTTGCATCACGAACTGAGGCAAAATCTGCATGGCACATACATGCCGAGTTTATGTCTTGATATATTTTTCTTGACAATTTTGAAAAGTCTGGGCTGCGTAGCTTGTCAAAACAACAGGAGGCTCACTTTCACCTTTCAAAGCAGCTTCCTACTGTCTATTAAATTGCATGTAAAGGTCTGAGCTAATGAATTTCATGGCTCACAATTACTAGTGGACTAAGCAAGTCAAGTGGCCCATGTATTGTTTTCTGCTGTCTGTCTAGATCCTTGACAGCTTTAGCTGCTAGCTAAATCCTGCAGGAGAAAGGCTTTCAAAGCTTAAACGGGTTGTCCGGACAGGGGGACATTTCTTCATACTGATGACCCATCCACAGGAAAGGCCATTAGTATATGATCAGTGGAGGTCCGATACGCGGACCCTGCAGCGATCAGCTGCTCTGCCGGCCTCCAGGCACCAAATGTGTGTGCCGTAAGCAGATGGCTCCATTCACAGTATAGCCGCCAAGCTGCAGTACTGCAGCTTTGTTCCTATTCAAGTGTATAGGAGGAGAGTTTCAGTTCTGTAGCACGGCCGCTATGCAGTGTGTGGAGCCATCTACTTCCGGCACCGAATACTACATACAGTGTATAACAGCCAGTGCCTGCAGGCAACCAGAACAGCTGTTCAGTGTGGGGTCCACGTGTCTTTTCAGCCTGGGTGAACTTTTCAGCCCTGATATAATATTGAAAGTGACTGTATGATTAGAATTACTTTTAAGACTCTCTTGCAAAGGAGAGGAGAATAAGCAAAATAATTAATTTAATTTAATAGATTTTTTTTTGCCAAATCTGGAAGTTGCCATGATACTGCAAACAAAGATTACCTTTTTATATATATATATTGAGTAATCAATGTGAGAAACAAATTAGTTGATTAATTAATAGATATTTAATCATATAAAAAAAAGAAATGATTTTGTTTCAGGTTTTTTTATGATAGCTTTTAAAATGATAACACCTTAACTGTGGAAATGTTGGATAATATACTGCTTTCATTCTAATATCATATCTTTGAAATGTCCTTTTGAATCATGAATTTTAAAACATAGGCATCCTATTACAATCATTTAAAATTTGCAGACCACTTACGGGAAATAATAGAGTAGTGATTTTTGTCGACTTGTTTGCATAAAAAGGCACAAGTGACTCTAAAGCTGGCAGCATATCATTATTCATTTCTGCATCAAAAAACTCTATTACACATTTTATCATGGAAGCTTCTTTCTCTTTGCCATACTGATTTTCAAAACCTTGACACTTGCAATGCTTGTCTGCTCATGAACATTGATTGGCATTTAGAACTTTTATGCATAATGTTAGCACCTCTGAGTAATAGTGTGAAGGGGTTGCAGAAGAGAGTATAGTTAAGCTACAGATGATACAAAGGATGAAGAATTTTTCAGAGAACATTGCAATCACTCAATATCAAGGATTTGTCACAAATAAATCCAAATATACCAACTTTGCTTAGCACTGTTACATCTGCAGTACAAGAAAGGACCATTTTTACATGTAATAATATTGCTGACTAGTATCAAACACCAATGCCATATGTAGAGCTTTGTTTTTAATAGAAAAGAACCGAGTTCAAAATGGTGCATTGAGTTCTCTGTAAAAAATCTAACATTATTTAACTGTTATTTAGCATCCGAAAGATAAAGAGGTTGTCCAGGATTAAAAAATAGGTCTGCTTTTTTCCCTGAAACTGCTTCACTCTTTCCATGTCCTGCATCCGGTATTCAAGTGACTATGGCTGAGCTGCAATACTAGACGATGCCCAAAGACAATAGTGGCACTGCTTATGGATAAAATGAGACCCTTTTCCTAAACCCAGAAAACCTATTTAAACCAAGTTTGCATCTCATTTTGTCTACGTTCAGAGCCGTAGCTAGGCTTTCTTTTATCTTGGGAAAAAGCTCTTTCTGCCGACCCATCCCTTTATCAAAATAACAAGTGGCTTGTCGGCACCCTCACTGGCACCCGGTATCCGGGGCACTTGCCCCTGTAACCCCCACCTAGCTAGGCCCCTGCTTATGTGGACTGTATATCTGGTTTAACAGTTTCCTTATATGACATTTTCTAATAGCAGGCCTTACCTTCTAGGCCTCATGCATTGAAGTGTTCTGAAATATGAGGAAAATATAGAGAAAACATGCCCTTCAAAACATATAACATGTGAATTACGCCATTGACTTTTATTGACTCCCTATTATGGAACATAACAATATGTGGAACATACACTAAATAATAACTTTATTAAAAACATCCATCTAGTAACACATTGGACCTTCTTTGGCCTTCAGAAATTCAGCAAGTAGTGGTGGCATGGATTACACTAGGCGTTCGTTCTTCAGGAATATTGGCCCATGCAGACAGAATAGTTTCTTGCAGTTGCCGCTAAAGTGTCTTTCTGCCATAGGGTAGAAAGCTGCCATGAAGGGAGGAACTAGGTTGGGCTCAATGCTTAGATAAGCCCTACTGTTTAAATGTCTATTCACAGATATCAAAAGACCCAGGGTGTGCCAAGAAAACATTCCCCACACCCTTTTCCACCTCCACCAGCCTGAACTCTGGACACCTGACTAGAAGGCTCATCAAATCATTCTGTTTGCGCCAAATGACCCTCCCATCAGCAATAAAATTTGTAGTCATCTGACCAGGTGATGTTTTTCCACTGCTTAGTGATTTTATTTTTGCAGTCTATTGCCCACTGGAGTCTTGCTCTTCTATTTTACTATAACAGCAGTGGCACTCAGACTGCCTTTTTCTGTTATAGCCCATCCGTGCTAAGGAACAACGAGTTGTGCATTTGAACACGTTAGTTTGTTCACCAGCGTTGACTGTGCACCGCCTGTTTGTCAGAACGATTCTTGAAATCATTCTTTGATCCCTTTTGTAAACTAGTTGTTTACATCCACTGAATGTTTTTCCTCGTTTGCACTATTCTCAATATACCCTCGACATCGTTGATCATGACTCGTTTGAAGTCGCTCAGATCGCTCGATGATCCCTTTCTAATGTGGAAACACACTAAAACCATGTAAACTAAGTAAGTTTGATAGATAAATAGTAGGAAACTTTAGGTTCTATGTTGAATTGAATATTATATTGTGGGAATTTTGCTGCATTAAATCGTTTTGAGCAGGAAAGTGTTTGAACATAACTAAAAGTGTCAGGGATCATTAGCATGTACAGTATATTGCTTGCAAAAACATTATTACCTTACATAAGCTAAATATCAGTGTATTTCACAAAGAATCTATGCAACAAGATGGAGCCTGCATCTGAGACAACGCCCATAGAAGACACCGCCCTGGAATGCAAGAGGAGTGTGCAGATGAAGTCACAGCTGAATAGAACCAATAGGGCTTAAGCAAGTTCCACCTTTCTACAGAGAAGATTTGTAACTTTTTGTGTAATAAAGTTCAGTTGTACTTCCTACTTCACTGAGGGAGGATCTTTACCAACACTTCTCTGTCTGGTGTATTTCTTCCGCGCATGCCCTCAGTTTCCAATTAACAGAGGTGGTTATTCAGTGTGGAATAACAGGGAAAGGAACCCTGACAAAAGAATTTATGATCCATGTAGAATTATTATGTTGTGTTAGTTATTATGTAACCATGTTTCAACATGTATCTGTTTATTTTGGATGTCACAGAAAATTTATTCGCATGGGTTTCCTCTGGATACTTCAGTTTCTTCCCACAGTCCAAGAACATACTCCTACAATTTGGAATTAAAATATTGGTTGTAAAATAATTGACTGCCTTTGATATTGGCCGTTGTTTGTGTCTGAGATAGGGTTATTTGACTGTGAGCCCCATTGGGAACAATGACTAATGTGAGTGATGATAATCTCTGTACAGTGCTGCATACATGTTGGTGCTTTATAAGACTTCGTTCACATCTGCATCAGGGCTCCATTCATGGGTTCCATCGGAGCTTCCGTCAGGGGAACCCATGAACGGAATCCTGACTAAAAAAAACAGAAACCATAGGTTTCCGTTTGCATCACCATTGAAGTCAATGGTTTCCGTTTGTCTCAGTTGTGCAAGGGTTCCATCATTTTGATGGAATAAATACTGTAGTTGACTACGGTATTCACTGTCAAAACGACGGAACCTTTGCATAATGGAGACAAATGGAAACCATTTGCACCGGATCCATTTGTTTCAGTGAGGGTTCCGTTCTGACGGGAAGCTCCAATGGAATTTCATCCCATTCAACGGAATGGAGCCCTGATGCAGATATGAACAAAGCCTATGTCTATTAAATATTTTATAATTTAGATGGGAGGAAAATAAAGTAATACTTTAAATAGTGTAGTGAATGAAACTGAGTTGGCAGGAAACGTAATGAAGGATAGATATGGTAGGCAAAATTGATCTCATTAAGATCGTATTGTATAAAATTTGTAACTAGGGAGAGGTCAAATGGGACTATGAGCTAAGACTGAAACGGAATAACAAAACATGGTTACTTGCTATGACGAAGGGCTGTACCCCAAGCTTGAATCTCATAAACGTCTTTTTCTGGTAATGTCTAATTTTTTAACTTTCTTAATAAAGATTTGTTGAATTTTGACTTGATTTATTAAATAGTAGTATAGTTAAAGAAACCAATGCTTTTTTCTAATTAATTTCTTATATATTAGAGATAAATATGTCATTTTCAACATTGCCTAAAATTGTTACTTTTTTTCTTCACAAACCCCTATGTTTGCAATAAATTAAAATTTGACTGTCACAGCATATTATTTTAATATAACCTTTTCATTTTGATTTATTTTCCTGTTTATGCTACAGTATTCCTGTTTACCTTGACAAATAATTTCCACTAAATTCAAACTCTGAGGTTGATGTGTTTTACAGGTTTTAGAAACATGAAATAAGAAAGGATTTTGCTGCTGGCAAATGAATAAGGCAAAACCTAATATTTACACTTGATAAGTAGGCCAAAAGGATATTGATTTCCCCATACTATGAATGTTTAAGAATGTCTGGGCTTTTAAGTTTAGAAGCCTTAATTAGCAAAAGATAATGAGGAGTAAGTATGCACATAGGAAACTATACTGAACAGGCTCCCTATTGGAATTATACATGTTTGAATCTATCATTTTGTTTAGACATAGAAATGTACAATATGTTTTTTTTTCCTTTTTTATATTATTAACAATGCCTTAGCACTAAAATACTAGATAAATAAAAAGATAAACAGTCAGAAAATAGATGATAGATAGATAGATAGATAGATAGATAGATAGATAGATAGATAGATAGATAGATAGATAGATAGATAGATAGATAGATAGATAGATAGATAGATAGATAGATAGATAGATAGTATGGCTTAGGAAAGAATGTTCATAAAGCAGAGTCTGATTAAGATTAATGGAGCCCCCTGTGACAAAAATCTGGTGGGGATACCGATTGTATAAAAATTTTAATTGTCATTCACTGCTACTATAATGGAAAATGTATCAAAGAGATTTAATTTAAAAAAATGGTGGGGGCTCTTTCCACAGTAACTGTAATACAATTGTTGTCATAGGGACTTTGTATGGATTCATATAGCCAAATACCCATCCACATTAATGTGTACACATTTATTGATACAACTGTCACTATTTAAGGTAATCAGGAGATGGATGTTATTGTGAATCTATGCAACATCCCTTTGCTAGCCCTAATAAGCATAACACAGAAGACATGAGGACATATGAGTAATGCAGCTGCAATTTTCAGGCCTGTAACTTACAGCATGGATAATTTGTAAAAAAATAAATACATTTCACGTACACTAAGGGGGCTGTTGTATATTAATTTTGGTAGATCTTTGATATGTTTTATAATCATACATGCAGGATTGCTATAACAGATTAAAATAACATTTTACCTAAAGAATTGTAAATGAGTACCTTTTATTGGATAATCTCTGGATGGTATATATATGTATGAGTGTTGTTAAATAGTTGGTTGAAATATACATACAGATGTATCAACCCTTACATTTGCTTGAATGTGTTTAACTCCTTAATGACCGGGCATGTTTGTACCTTAATGACCAAGCCAGATTTGTCAAATCTGGTATGTCTGACTTTATCAGAGAATAACTGTGTGAAAGTTTTGAATATCCAAGTAATTCTGACATTGTTTTTTCGTCACATGTTGTACTTTATTTTAGTGGTAAAAGTAGACTGATACGATTTGCGGAAATTAATAAAAAAATAGAGAAATTGAAGAAATTTTGTAAAAATTATCATTTTTCCCTATTTTTAACTGCAATATGTGACATATGTACACACATACTGCACAATTTTTTAAATTAAATATATATTTCCATCTCTTTACTCTATTTTGGCAGCACTTTTGGAAAAAAAAAATTTTTTTTGAGCAATTTGGAAGACTTACAAATTTAGTCATCATTTTATACATTTTGAAGTACATTTTGTTTTCCTGCACCAAGCCAGGTTTTCAGAGGCTCATAGGTGTCAGAATGGTGGAAACCCCCACAAGTGACACCATTTTGAAAACTACACCCCTTAAGGTATTTATTAAGGGGTGTTGTAAGTATTTTGACCCCACAGTTTTTTTGTAAGAATTCATGCAAAGCAGGCGTAAAAAAATATAATTTCACTTTTTTCATAAAAGTATCACTTTGAAGACCGATTTCTTTGTAAAGCGACCATGAGAATGAAGAAACACACCCCAAAATCTATCACCCTGTTTCTCCTGTTTTCAAAAATGCCCCCATTGTGACCCTAATGCATTGCTTGGACACACGACAGGGCCCGAAAGGGAGGGAGCACCCGGAGGCTTTCAGGACTCATATTTTGCTTGAAAATGTTTTAGGCCCCATTGTATATTTGGAGAGGTTTTGAGCTACCAGAGCGATAGAATCTCCCCATAAATGACCCCATTTAGAAAACTAGACCCCTTAAGGTATTTATCTAGGGGTGTAGTGCGTACTTTGACCCCACAGTATTTTGCTAAATTTAATGCATAGCAGGTGAAAAAAAAACAAAAAACACTTTTTTCATAAAAGTATCACTTTGAAGACCGATTTCTGTGTAAAGCGACCATGAGAATGAAGAAACACACCCCAAAATATATCACCCTGTTTCTCCTGTTTTCAAAAATGCCCCCATTGTGACCCTAATGCATTGCTTGGACACACGACAGGGCCCGAAAGGGAGGGAGCACCCGGAGGCTTTCAGGACTCATATTTTGCTTGAAAATGTTTTAGGCCCCACTGTACATTTGGAGAGGCTTTGAGCTGCCAGAACGATAGAAACTCCCCATAAACGACCCCATTTAGAAAACTAGACCCCATAAGGTATTTATTTAGGGGTATAGTAAGTATTTTGACCCCACAGTTTTTTGCTAAATTTAATGCATATCAGGTGAAAAAAAAAATAATTTCACTTTTTTCATAAAAGTATTTGTTTGAAGACCGATTTCTTTGTAAAGCGAACATGAAAATGAAGAAACACACCCCAAAATCTATCACCCTCTTTCTCCTGTTTTCAACCGCCGCACCATGACCGGCAATTAAGTCATAGTGCACAAAGGGGTTAATGCACAGCGGATGGTTCAAAGTGAAAATTGCAATTTTCCACTGATATGCCATTTTAGTGCATAATATGTTGTGCCCAGTTTGTGCCACAGAAGACAAATACCTCATAAAACGTTAAGCGGGTTCTCTCGGGTATGGCGACGCCATATGTGTGGGCGCAAACTGCTGCTTGGGCACGCTGCAGGGCTCAGAAGGGAGGGACGCCATTTTGCTTTTGGAGCGCAGATTTTGCTTGGTAGTTTTTCTGTTTTGGGTTTCGCTGGTATTTC